>NW_020825242.1:0-87922 GCF_003286155.1 Drosophila erecta | reverse complement strand
TAGAGGTTTACAACCAAACTCTCTTAAACTTCGCTCTTTGGCTTCCCCAAATTGCCTATAAAACAGCAAGCATGCCTCCATGCAACAGTTCAGTACTGAGTACGTTATCAACCGCGATAACACCGCTTAAGCCAATTTAACTTTCCAAACTCGTGATAATCAAATGGCTCTAGTTCTTTCCATAAATGGAATTAATAAAAAGGTTTAATAAAATATAAAACTCAATCGTGTGTTTTTTTTATCAAACCCTCGGTCTGAATTCGTAAATGGCGCAGTCGGTAGGATAAAAAGAAAAAGTTGTACGACTCGTTTACAAATATCAATCTAGTGACAAAAGATCCTTGTACGACCAAGCGTATCTTTTAATGATTGAACCACGCGAATCGGCGCTAAGTGAACGTAAATCGTAATACAATAAAACTCTTTTATCCGCAAAAGAACTACGTATAATCGGTGGTTGTCACACAATAGTCAACCTACTGCATACGATTAATAAAAGTGTAAAAACAAAAAACCAAAAACTCTACAGAAACAAAATCAACCATGGCAACCGAACAAATCCAACTATTATCAGAATCCCACTTGAATCAAGCCTTAAATCAAATTAGACAAATACCTTCATTCAGTGGAGACACCCAAGAGCTCAGTGCCTTTATACGAAGGATAGAGTTCATACTCCAACTGTATCCAACAACGGACCCCAGGCAAAAACATGTATTCTTCAGCGCAATAGAGATGCAGCTTGCAGGAGATGCCCAACGAGTGTCACAATTATCTGGAGCAACAACCTGGCCCACCCTAATGAACGCACTCATCAGCGAATATAAAACACAAACACCATGTGAAGAATTACTCCGTCGCCTCTACAATACACCCTTCAACGGAAGTATCCGTAAGTTCGTCGAAGAATTAGAAGTCAAATCATTCACAATATCAAATAAGCTTATGTTAGAAAATAACGTTAACAACACCTTATTATACACAAATGCATTAAATAACACAGTTAAAGATGTGATCATGAGAAAATTGCCCGATAGGTTATTTATGACCCTTGCTAGACATGACATAACGACAGTATCTAAGCTCAAACAAATAGCTCAACAAGAAGGTGTATACGAAATAACCTTCAATGACCGAACGAAACACCAAAATAACTCCAATACTAACACAAATCCACCCCAAACTTCTAAGAATAAAGGAAATTATCAAAATTTCGCGAATTATGTTATGCACAACACAAATAAATCAAATCCCAACAATAATTCAAAACCTATTGTATCAAACCAGCAGGTTATGCATGAATTTAAACAAAAGCTAAATCAGGGTAGAGCCCAGAACCCTTTAAATTACCCACAACATAATAGTAAGGCACCAAACCCTCCCGTCAAACGGCAGAGAGAAAGTGCTAGTGACCAATACAAAATGGACACAAGCGAAAATTTTCTTCAACCAGCCTCGGAATCAGAAAGCGATCCAGAGGAGTAGGTAATCCATTCCTAAAAATTAAACTAAATAATATTACTCTCAAATGCCTAGTAGACACTGGTTCGTCTATCAATATTATGAAACAAAATTTCTTTAATTTCCCAATAAAATCCTCTAAAATGAAAGTCCACACTATCAATGGCACTATAGTATTGAACCAAAGCGTTTCATTGCATTCAAGCAAACTTTGTCCGACTAAACAAACATTCTTTATTCACAATTTCTCAGAAAAATATGATCTACTATTAGGCAGAAACTACTTAGAGTCAACCAACACTCAAATTAACTATTCAACACAAACAGTCAACATAAATGGCTACCCATTTAAAATGTGGTACGATCACATCCAAAAAGATGAGTCAAAAGTTACCAATGAGTACCCCAAGTCATCTAACCTAGAGGAAACTCCTCTACATACCCCAAAAAAGGAAAAATCCCTCCGTAAAATTAAGCGGAAACCCCACTTAAAACCAGATGAGCCAAAGCCATCCAATCCAGAAGAATCCAAGACTACCAATGAGTGTCCCAAATCTTCTGAATCTGAGGAAACCCTCTTATTACCCCTTACATAGAAGAAGCCCTTCTAGTAACATCCTCTAACTACGCCTTAAACGACGAGTTAAGAGAATCCAACGTATTCAGATTAGAACATCTAAATACGGAAGAAAGGGAACAACTTTCACACGTTTTGCTCGAATATAGTGATATTCAGTACAAAGAAGGTGAAAATTTGACCTTCACAAGTACGATTAAACACTCTATTCATACAAAGCACGAAGACCCTATCTATAAAAAACCATATAAATACCCCCAAGCATTTGACCAAGAAGTTAATAAACAAATCAACGAAATGATAGAACAAAAAATAATTAGGAAATCAAAATCTCCCTATTGTTCTCCAATTTGGATTGTCCCAAAGAAAAGCGATGCTTCTGGCAAACCAAAATTTCGATTAGTCATAGACTATCGTAGCCTCAATGAAATAACCATTGACGACAAATTTCCTATTCCTGTAATGGACGAAATATTAGACAAGCTTGGACGCTGTCAATACTTCACAACCATAGATCTAGCTAAAGGTTTCCATCAAATTCAAATGGACCAACAGTCAATACCAAAAACCGCATTCTCAACAAAACATGGACATTACGAATATACTCGTATGCCTTTCGGTTTGAAAAATGCACCAGCAACCTTTCAACGTTGCATGAATAACCTTCTAGAAGATTTAATCTATAAGGATTGTTTAGTCTACTTAGATGATATTATCGTTTACTCCACTTCACTAGAGGAACACATAATGTCATTGAAAAGGGTATTTGATAAGCTACGATCAGCAAATCTAAAATTGCAACTTGATAAATGTGAATTTCTAAAGAAAGAAACAGAATTTCTCGGTCACATTATCACGACAGACGGTATAAAACCAAACCCTAACAAAATAAAGGCAATTGTTAACTTTCCTATCCCAAAAACTACAAAAGGAATAAAATCTTTCCTTGGACTCTGCGGATTCTACCGTAAGTTCATTCCCAATTTTGCAAAAATAGCAAAACCCATGACACTTAAATTGAAAAAAGGAGCAACAATTAACACAAAAGATAATGACTACATGTCCGCCTTCGAGAAACTCAAAGTACTCATTACGTCCGATCCGATCCTAATATATCCTAACTTCGAAAAGAAATTCTCATTAACGACAGACGCAAGTAATATAGCTATAGGCGCTGTATTATCTCAAGAACACAAACCTATTTGTTATGCAAGCAGAACTCTTAACGAACACGAACTTAACTATTCAGCAATAGAAAAAGAACTATTAGCTATAGTATGGGCAACAAAATATTTCAGATCTTACCTATTCGGTAGAAAATTCGACATATTAAGCGATCATAGGCCACTTGTATGGCTAAACAACATAAAAGACCCTAACATGAAGTTACAGAGATGGAAGATAAAACTTAACGACTACGATTATAATATCCAATACCTACCTGGTAAAGAAAATCATGTCGCGGATGCTCTATCCAGAATTCAAATTCAAGAAAACTTCCTAGGAGAAGATGATCCAATCTCCCTTCCCACAGCAGCTACTATACATAGTGCATCAGAAGATAACCAAAATCACATTCCAATAACAGAAAGACCCCTTAATTATTATAACAGACAATTCGAATTCATAAAAGACAATTTTGACGACGTCCAGATAATAAAATATTTCCACAAAACTAGAATAAAAATCAGTTATAAAGAAATGACCGACACCCTTGCTAAAGACTTAATTAAAGAATACTTCTGTAATAAGAAGAGTGTTATTTACTTCCCTAATGAAATCGACTTTCAGATATTTCAAAATGCTTATATTCAAATCATAAGTCCCGACAATTTCACTAAAACCATGAAAACCAGTAACAAACTAATAGACATTCAAACATATGCCCAATTCAAAGAAATCATTCTTAAAACACATAAAGAATATTTACACCCTGGCATAGAAAAACTAACACTTCAGTTCAAAGAACTTTATTATTACCCCGATTACCAAAAGCTTATCCAAAACATCATAAATGAATGTGAAATCTGTAACATCGCTAAAACCGAACACAGAAACACAAAATTAACTATCGAAACAACCCCAGAAACCTTTAACCCCAGAGACAAATATGTCATAGACTTCTACTTAATAAACAATAAACAATTCCTATCATGTATTGACATTTATTCTAAATACGCCTCCCTGATAGAAGTAAATAGTAGAGACTGGCTTGAAGCTAAAAGAGCTATTTTACGTATATTCAACGACATGGGTAAACCCATAGAAATAAAAGCCGACAAAGACTCCGCTTTCATGTGCGTCGCACTTAAACTCTGGTTAGATTCAGAAGGAGTAACCTTAAACATAACGACAAGTAAAAATGGAATTTCTGACATCGAAAGATTTCATAAAACCGTTAATGAAAAATTAAGAATAATATCAAGCGAAAATGAACCCGAAAACCAATTCACAAAATTCGAAAAAATACTTTACGTATACAATCACAAAACAAAACACAACACAACTGGTCGAACACCAGCAGACATTTTTATTTTTGCAGGAACCCCTTGCTATAACACACAAGAAAATAAAGTGAACAAAATTAACAAACTCAATGAAACTAGACAAGACTTTAGTATAGACACCAATTTCAGAGAATCCCCTCTAGTTAGATCAAAAACGACTAACCCATTCAAAAAGACAGGAAATTTAAGACAAATAGACGAAAAACATTTTGAGGAAACAAATAGAGGTAGAAAAATAATACACTATAAATCTAAGTTTAAAAAGAAAAAGAAAATTAATAAAAGTAAATATAATAACGATAATTCCAGGCCTACTCCCGAGCATGATACTCATGTTATGCCTCCTATCGACAATTAACACACAATACTTAGAAGTAACACCTATCCAGGCCAAAAACGGTTACCTAATCTTTCAAACCGGATCATTAGATTTACCAATAAACTATGAATATCACTACTTATCTGTTAATTTAACTAAAACCGAAAACACTTATGAAGAACTTATCAAGCAAGCTCAAATCTTTGAAACTCTACAACAAATTCAGTATCTAACAGAAAAACTTAACAGAGAAATGAACGGTATAAGAATTACAAAACGTAGTAAACGCGGTCTCGCTAATTTTATAGGAACAATGTACAAATACTTATTCGGCACCTTAAACCAAGAAGATAAAGAAGAATTACAACAACAAATAGGTGACATCTCTAAAAATAATGTACAAGTAAGCGAACTCAACCACGTAATAGATGCCATTAATAAAGGAATTGAATTGACCAATCATCTAAATAGTAACTTTGAAGGAGAACAAATGTTAGCCTTAGTAATTTTCAACCTACAACAATTCACTGAATACATAGAAGACATAGAACTTGGTTTGCAACTGACACGCTTAGGTATCTTTAACCCAAAACTTTTGAAACACGATTCATTAACACACGTCAATTCTGAAAAAATCCTTAATATCAAAACTTCTGCTTGGCTTAAATCTGATACGAACGAAATTCTGATAATATCCCACATTCCGAGAGAAATAATTAAAACACCAGTTTTTGAAATAATACCATACCCAGACGAAAACAGTAACATACTGACTGAAACAATACATGACAAATATTTTTTACACAATAATCAAACTTACACAGCAAGTTCCCAAAGCTTGGTCATAAATAAATGTATAACAGGTATACTAAACCAACTCTCAACACAATGTAGATACAGTAAAACACATTCTGATTTTGAAATAAAATATGTAGAACCTAATATAATTACAACTTGGAACCTTCCCAAGACTATTTTAAACCAAAATTGTATTAATAGAGAAATTATAATAGAAGGTAACAATATGATAAAAACATTTAATTGTTCCGTTCAATTAGAAGATATATTAATTAGCAACACAATGTTAGATTACACTCAAACTATCTATGTAAATAATAACGTAACAAAACTTGAACCACTAGAATACATTCACACAAAAGAAATAATCGAACAACACAATCAGACGAATAATATCTTTCAAATAATAACACTTACAGCATTAATCATACTAGTTATAATTGTTGCATTGTACTTTATTTATAAATATAAAACTATACCCCAAAAATTAATTGTAAAATTCAAAAATCAAACCCCAGAAAACGAAACTATTATACACCCTGAAACAGAAAACGTTGTACCCCAGGTAAATACCCCTGTATTGTACCCTACAATAAGCGCCTGAGGACAGGCTTTTTTCTTAAGGATGGGGAAGTAACATATCCATTATTACACCCACAACTCCCCATAAGATAACTATAAGCAACATACACTAGAATAAGCTCATATACACACATTAATGTATAAACACAAAATATCTAAGTCTAAGCACAAAATGTAATCAAAGAACGAGAGCCCTTCGATTAACCTTGGACACAGCGTCATGTTCCAAAGCCACCCTTTCTCACAGATCGCAAATCATAAACATAGACACTTGTCGCCTTATCATAAACATAGACACTTGCCGCCTTTATAAACACAGACTCTCGTCCCCTAATCATTTGCATTCGACCACTTGGCGAGCCAACTGAAATAATAAACTTTCGCGATCGGCGCCTACGCCTACGCACTTGTCCCAGGATTCTCCAATTACCCCTATTCTTCAGAAGACTCTCTTCCAACAAGAAAATAGAGGTTTACAACCAAACTCTCTTAAACTTCGCTCTTTGGCTTCCCCAAATTGCCTATAAAACAGCAAGCATGCCTCCATGCAACAGTTCAGTACTGAGTACGTTATCAACCGCGATAACACCGCTTAAGCCAATTTAACTTTCCAAACTCGTGATAATCAAATGGCTCTAGTTCTTTCCATAAATGGAATTAATAAAAAGGTTTAATAAAATATAAAACTCAATCGTGTGTTTTTTTTATCAAACCCTCGGTCTGAATTCGTAAATATATATATTATATTATACTACAAATATAAGAATATACCTAAGAAAATTATAATCAAATTCAAATGACAACTACCCACTCCTATTAAATCAAAAATTGTAAACAATGATATAACAGAAATAGAAAATAATGTAAATCCTATTTTGTATCCTAAATGATCCGCCTGAGGGCAGTCTAATTTTCTTAAGGATGGGGAAGTAGCATATGTACCATAGTATAACACTTTGTTACACACACACACACAGTACATATGTACCATTTGATCACACCCACCCAATCCATTTGCCCAGCAACTCCCTTAAACTTACAAACCCCAACACATAAGTCAGATCCCAAGCTCGTGGCGACAATAACAATTCCGGCCGCGTTAACATAAACAATTGATTCATAGACATAAACATCCGCCGATGCCGAAATTCGTTATTCCCACTAAGCAACCAAATAGCTTACGCAGCACAAATCCTGGTAATTTTCCATGCGCAACTCTCTTAAAGAGCGCAACCCATTTTAATAAAGAGGAGAGCCTTCAAGTTCATATAAACAAAGTCGGCCAAGGGTTTGCTAAGCGTTCAACTCACACTCCAGATTTAGTTCTAATTCATCCACTATACCATTAAGACGTGAATTGACCCCGTTTCAAAGTTGTATTATTATCTTGAAAAAAAAACTTATATTTTTTTCAAAACTTGCAACCGCGAACTCGTTATTATATATATTTTTGAAAGAAGTACGTTTATATTCTTGTTAAGTGTTTTTAGGCGTATAAAATATCCATCTGTTCGTAAAGTGTAACATAATTTAAACATTTCCAATCTTTTTGAAATATGCGCATTTGCAGATTATCACCTAAAGCTCTTCATTTATTCCCTATTTTTTTATATAATAATGACGCTGGGAAAAGTCATCGATAATTGTAATGAGAAACTAGTGCCCATAGTGTCTAAAAATAATTACCAACTTGTTATGGCTAATATTTCAGTATACGTTCCCTCTAACGTTATGCGGTGCGCGGATAATCAGTCTACATCCAGAAAGTAGAAACTCACAGATAAGACTAAATATGTTTGTTGTTTAGGGATTTTAATATAGTAGCATATGTACCATAGTAGAACACTTTGTTACACACACACACACACACCACACACACACAGTACATATGTACCACTTGATCACACCCACCCAATCCATTTGCCCAGCAACACACCTAAACTTACAAACCCCAACACATAAGTCAGATCCCAAGCTCGTGGCGACAATAACAATTTCGGCCGCGTTAACATAAACAATTGATTCATAGACATAAACATCCGCCGATGCCGAAGTTCATTATTCCCACTAAGCAACCAAAAAGCTTACGCAGCACAAATCCTGGTAATTTTCCATGCGCAACTCTTAAAGAGCGCCATTTGAATAAAGAGGATAGCCTTCAAGTTCATATAAACAAAGTCGACCAAGGGTTTGCTAAGCGTTCAACTCACACTCCAGATTTAGTTCTAATTCATCCACTACACCATTAAGACGTGAATTGACTCCGATTCAAAGTTGTATTATTATCTTGAAATAAAAACTTATATTTTTTTCAAAACTTGCAACCGCGAACTCGTTATTGGCGCAGTCGGTGGTCCTAAACTTATAGAGGCCAACAAAGAACCTTCGTGTGTGATTTAACTTCAACTTTGTGGCTAATCAGTGCTACAAGAAGTAACTATCCGCCAGTCATACAGTGCTTAATAATTAAAACCGCTTCAACTTGGTAGCCCACCATAATAGTGTGACCGCTACTAGAAGTGAAGCGCTGCAAAGACAAGACCACTAAAGGGTAACTGAAGCCCCAGGTTTTGCATATCAACCAAAGACAGTGTGTAGCCCGCAAAACAAAAAGCGTGACCGCTACGAGGAGTGAAAAATAAAATAAAATCAACAACAACAAAAACAAGAAAAACAACAATGGCACTACCACAACAACAAGTGCAACTACTCTCCGAGAATCATCTGAACCAGGCTCTTGGTCAGATTCGACAGGTACCAACATTTCATTAGAAAGAAGAATAGAACGTTCATAAGAAGAATTAAGTTCATACTTCAACTATGTCCATCAACTGACGTTCGTCAGTTACACGTCCTCTTCAGTGCAATTGAAATGCAAATTGGAGGCGACGCCCAACGAGTATCCCAGCTCAGTGCAGCTAATACATGGCCGGAATTGAAGGAAGCCCTAATCGCCGAGTTCAAGACCCAGACACCATTTCAAGAGCTTTTGAGACGACTATATAACACACAATTCAATGGATCAGTTCGTAAGTTCATAGAAGATCTTGAAGCAAAATGCTTTGTAATAACAAATAAGCTAGCTTTAGAAAATAATGATATACATAATCATATTTATACAAACGCAATGAACAATACAGTAAAAAATGTAATTATGAAACAACTCCCAGATTTGACATAACAACAGTCAGTAAATTAAAGCAAATTGTACAGCAGGAGGGTTGTTATGACAGTACATAGTCCGATCACCCAAAATCCCAAAACACTCGAAATACCCAAAATAAAAATCAGTACAGCCCAAACTATAACAACACTTCAAATAATCAAAATAGAAATCAAAATTATAATCAAACATCAATTAGCCAAAATAAAAATCAATATATGAACAAAAACAATAACAGCCATGGCCAGCCTTTCGAATACCTATTCCAAGAATTTATGCAAAAACTCAACCAAGCACAGACACAAAATCCTTTAAATTATTCCTCCAACTATCAACAAAATCCAGTTTCTTCATCCGCTCCGAATCCGGCAACAAAAAGGCAAAGACCTAGTACCAGCGTCCATTTAAAAATGGATACGTCCGAAAATTTTCATCTACATGCCTCGGACTTAGAAGAAGACACAATTCCTTCATAAATATTGTTTTAAACAATATACCGCTCCGATGTGTTATAGACACTGGGTCTACAATAAACATAATAAGAGCAAACATTTTTAATTTCCCAGTTAAAACTACTAACAAACACACACCATTCACGGTACAATAACCCTATAGAAAATCATAATTTTGAAACCAAGTAAGCTTTGCCCTACTAAACAAGTTTTTTATATTCATAATTTTTCCGAAAATTATGATATGATATTAGGTACAGGGTTCGTAGAAGACGCCAACGCCCAAATAAACTTTGGCAAAATAAGTGTAGATTTAAACAACAACAGTTTCTTAATGGACTACCTACCAGAACGAGAAGGTAGCCTAGAAGACAACCCCGACTATTTGAATGTTTTACAGCCATCATTATCCACTGATGATGAAGCCACAAATTATGCAATAGGAAACGAGATAAGGGAATCAAATGAATTCAGGCTTGACCATCTAAATAAAGAAGAGTCAAGTGCCCTTACTAAAATTCTTCAAGAATTTAGGGATATACAATACAGAGAAGGTGAAAATTTGACCTTCAGAAGTACGGTAAAGCATGTCATCAAAACTAAACATGAAGACCCAATCTATAGGAAACCTTATAAATATCCCCAGGCCTACGACAAGGAAGTCGAGGTACAAATCAAAGAAATGATTCAACAAGGTATTGTTCGAAAATCGAACTCACCCTACTGTTCTCCTATCTGGATAATACCGAAAAAAAGCGATGCTTCTGGTAAAACAAAGTTCAGGTTAGTAATCGACTATCGCAAACTAAACGAAATTACTATTGATGATAAATACCCAATTCCTGTCTCAATAGGTAGGTCTCAATATTTCACTACCATAGATTTAGCGATCAGATCCAAATGAATGAAAGCTCGATTCAAAAAACAGCTTTTTCCACAAAAATGGACATTACGAGTTGTAGTGACCAACTTAAACTTTACACTGCAATAAC
Organism: Drosophila erecta; assembly: GCF_003286155.1. Classification (NCBI taxonomy): domain Eukaryota; kingdom Metazoa; phylum Arthropoda; class Insecta; order Diptera; family Drosophilidae; genus Drosophila; species Drosophila erecta. Next base: position 77,071 of record NW_020825242.1, on the reverse strand, counting down.
TCTTCAAGACACACTCGCCCTAAATTATAGCAGCTTTTGTGTGACACAAAAAAGTGAGAGACTTGTCTTAGACCAATCAGGACAGAATATGATCGTACGATTGTACAGTTAGGAAAAGAAAAGCTACAGCAGCGACCACCGGCATGCAGCTTCCCAGAGCTTAATTCATTATCGGATTAAACCTCGTGGCGAACGCTAACAATTTGTGACGCTGCCCAATTAAATTTCACATTATGTGAAAGTGGCAAAGAGATTCGACCCCAAGGCGTAAGGAAGGCCAGGCCTATATAAGAGCATTTGGTTGCTCTACAGCCGACTACCCCCCCGTCTCGTCGACCCCCGCATCAGCTCATGGTTTCAACCCAGTTCGCTCCAAGAAGAGGCCACCTGCCGAATGATAACTGGCCAAATATATTGGAAGGCTAGAGCTCATCCAGATTATTCAGCTGTGCAGAAGTTTAGACGACCGGATCAGATTTAATTATATTTGGACATCATCATCGTTACGCAAGGAAGATCATCTCCTATGACCATGGGAGGTCTAACTTTGTGATTCCGTCTTATCGCAGCGCAGCGTAGCAGCCAGCGGTCTCCTAAGGTCTTATCGCTGCAGTGCTGCAGTTACATTTCGTGTTTTGTTTTGATTCTTGATTTTCTTTTGTATTGCAATTAATAATGAATTAAATACCCGCAGATGGACGGAACTTTTGGCATTTGACTAGGAATTTAACTTAGAACCTTTAAAGTTTGACCTACAGCTCGACAATGTCAACGTGAACTTGGGCCCAACTTTACGCACATCATGAAGTGGATATTTAAGGTCGTGAGTACTACCAAACAACAATGATAAAAAACCTTATTATGAATTTTCTATATTAAAATCCTATAAAATGCCACTCGAACGTCTAAATTAAATAAGATCTGCATTTGGCTAAAGATAACTATATTTGCTAATTTTATATTCAATTACTTATGACTATTTGCTTTATAATATACTTTATTTTTATATACTTTATTTTACTCACTAAATATAAACGAAATGAAGAGTTAGAGAATGACTAGGATAATTATGCGTAGGTTAAAATTTGTTAGTTAGTAAAAGAGATTTAATGGAACCGTTTATTAAACTGAATTTATATAAATGAAATTATAATTGAAGATATATTAAAAAAGAATGAATTGTGAATAAATAGATTTAATGGTTTGTCGAGTACTTATTTTGAACACTTTCTTAAATATGTGGTAGAGTTATTTTGAACTTGGCAAAGGGACAATGTAAATATTTTATGTAGCATTGTCATGGTAGGGAGGGTAAAGACTTAGGGAATTATTAGCATCCAAAATTCCCAATACTTATCAGAATCTGTAGCTTATCTTGACACGTGTAGGCGTGTATCAGTAGTTTTAAAATAAAGCCATTTCTTTTATTAATCGATAGTCCAGTTTTAAATATTGTTTATGAGAAAGACGCTCTTATTAAAATGTAGTAGCGTTTCGTACTATCCTAAGCTAAAAGAACCCCGACCTACGGCGAGCTAGACCCGAGCATAGCAAGAGTGCGCATCCCTAGCGAAGGAAGTACAAGGTCCTCTTTATTAGTAATTACCACCCACTATTAAAAGACCAACTAGTTAAAAATCTATCGAACTACGGTATACTACACATTTTTGGCGCCCGAACGTGTGGGGCTCGAGAAAATACACTACACATTTTTGAAGCCCAACGAGTGGAGCTCGACAAGTACTTAACTTGTCATAGCACACTAAGCTCTAAAGTAATCCATCCACAGTTAAAACACAATATAACTAATTCCAATAAATTAACATATTGGATTGAGAGTATCTATTTGGAAGGGATAGTAAAACTTAGGAACATGCGATTCAATTTGAAAGAGAATTGATCGACCAAGTGGAACTGTTTCGAATCCACAGAAGCTCATCACCATACGTTTCTTTACTCAACTTTATTTACAATTTGATTTTTCTGGAATACATTATACTTACACTTCAATAAGTCTGTATATTGTCCGATTTTCAAGTAAATAAAAGCATGAGGCAATAGACCAGCTACAATCCACTAACAAATAGAGATACAACTAAGATTCTGAATGAAGTGATCGACATAAAGAAAGACAAACCAAATAATTACAACATATCTTAACAACAATAATATGCCAGCGAAGAATAGTGCAGGTAATGCAGTTGAAGTTTCACAAGGCGTTGAAAATAGCTGTGTCATATGTAAGGAAATCTTAGCACCAACCGTTTTGTCAGCAACAACATTGTGTAGGCATACATTTCATAAAAAGTGCATTATAAACCACTTAAAAAGTACACAAACATGTCCAATTTGCAATGCAGATTGCAACGAATCGAATTTATCTCACTCTCTAATAACACTCTGTTCGCTGAATTAGATGCTGCAACAGCTGGCACATCCGGCGTAAGCGAATGTCAAGATAATAATGATATTTTCCCATTAAGGAGAAATACCAGATCAGGCAGGATCCGAGGTACACCTCCAAGACGAGGAGTGTCTACCAGAAATACTTACAGAGGAAATTTGGATAGGATCTTAACAGAACCTCCAACGAATTCCAGTATGGCTCTTAGTACTCAACCAGAGTTGATGAACTTTATACAGTTTACTGTTAGCCAACAACAGGCTCAACTCATGGATAACCTTACCTCTTATTTAGGGAAGACTATAGAGACATCTATTAAAAGTCATTTAGACAACTTACAATTATCTCAGCCCACACATACAAATTCCACACCTGACAATGTCCAACCAAATACAGATTTGAGCAGGAACAATTCCAATCAAAATCGGTATTCTCAGAATTTAGACAATAATGTAGAAGAAAGAGGCGGAACCAGGAGCAATGCAAGCTCATATGTTAGCCTGGAAAAAGTATCAGGAATCATTCAAAAATGGGGATTAAAGTTCGATGGTAGCAAAACAAGCATCAGGATAGATGAATTCATTTACAGGATATGCTCACTCACCAAACAAAATCTAGATAATGATTATGGACTTTTATGCGACCATCTGTACCTTCTGTTTGCCGGAAAAGCAAGCGATTGGTATTGGAAGTTTCATCGAAACAATCTAAATTTCGATTGGAACACATTTTGTGGCGAATTTAGGAAGAGATTCGAAGATATAGAGACAGATTATGATATTTGGGAGGGAATCCGAAAACGCAAGCAAGGAGAAAATGAAGCATTTGAAGATTTCCAGGAAACCATGGAACGGTTGACTGCAAAATGGAGTTTCCGAAACACAATTAGTTGAGTTATTGGTTAGAAATTCGAAGCCTAGCTTACATCATGAGTTGTTGCATCTTAAAATCCCAAACAGAACACAACTCCGATACGAAGTGCGCAGGCATGAACAGTTTTATAACAATCTCAGGACGTTTAAGCCGAAACCTTATCGCTCCTGCGTGGCAGAATTAACCACCGAAGAAGAGGAAACAGGTTTAGTAAGAGTAGGTGAAGAAGTAAACCAAATTCAACGTCGGAACACCACAACTTGTTGGAATTGTGACAAACAAGGCCACAGATTCGATGATTGTATGGCTAAAAGAATTATATTTTGTTACGGTTGCGGACTTAAAGAAAAATACAAACCGACTTATCCAAACTGTAATCCGGGAAACCGACAAAAGGATGTTTCTCTGAGGAACAAGATACATCCGTAGATTCAGAAGTTGCTAAGTCAAAGTCAACCACCGAAGCCCGTGAATTTCAGGAGATAAAACCTTTAGGTCAGCCTGATATTCATTTCTCTTTTATACCCTTACACATAAGAATTCAAAATTACCATTATAAGCGTAGAGAAATATTTAGTAAAGTAGATAGTATAGGAATTCATTTAAAACCCAGACGATCTACTATCCGATTGAGAGAATTTTGGAAGAAGGTTCGTCGTGACCGACAGAAACTTATTTCCGCTATAGTACTTAGCTCTGACCAAAGACTCTATACGGATATCAATATAGAGGGTCAGACTTACAAGGCTTTATTAGATTCTGGAGCAACAATAAGTTGTGTAGGCGGATTAGCTGCACAGAACTTCCTTAAACACAACAACGTAAAAAAATGTTCTGGCGAAATTCGCGCTGCGAACGGAACAAAAAGCAAAGTAGTGTCAAAACTTATAACTTCCATTAAGTATGGAGAGACGATAGATAATCTTGAATTATTTATAATACCGGAACTTCAACAGGATGTATATTTAGGCATTGATTTTTGGCAAAAGTTCGGATTATTAAATAAAATTACGAGCAATCCGACCATCGCTGAATTAGACATCGGTACTTTGGATGATGAAGATTCTCCAAAATATCATGAGCTGAACGAAAGAGAAAGACTTCGGATGGAGACAGTAATAAAAACATTTCCATCCTTTGCTTCCGAAGTTTTAGGTCGTACTACCTTGTCCACACATAGCATTGATGTAGGAAATGCGAGTCCTGTTAAACAACGGCATTGGCCAGTTTCACCTGCCATTGAAAAGCTGATGTTCGCTGAAGTGGATAACATGCTAGCCTTAGATGTTATCGAAGAGTCAACTAGCGCTTGGAGCAGTAATTGCGTGATAGTAAAGAAAGGAGACAAGTACCGTCTATGTCTTGATTCTAGAGAGGTAAACAAGGTTACTCAGCGAGACGCATATCCTCTACCTCATATAGACGGCATCTTAAGCCGGTTACCACCAGCTAAATTCATAAGTGGTATCGACATGAAACATGCATATTGGCAGATACCGCTCGACGAAAATTCTAAGCAATACACTGCGTTTGCAATACCGAATAGACCGCTATATCAGTATAAAATGATGCCCTTTGGTCTCTGTAACGCGGCCCAAACTCTTTGTCGTCTTATGGATCGAGTCATTCCAGCTCATCTTAGGAATAGAGTATTTGTTTATCTTGACGACTTATTAGTTTTGTCTGAGGATTTTGAATCCCATATGCTTTTACTACAGGAGATAGCTTTATGCTTACGTAAAGCAAATCTCACTATCAATATCAGCAAATCCAAATTTTGTATGAAGGAGATCATATATCTCGGTTTTATAATTGGTAATGGACAAATAAGAACCAATCCAGATAAAGTTAAAGCGATAGTAGAATTTCCACAACCAACTTCGATTAAGCAGTTACGAAGATTTCTAGGATTAGCGGGATGGTACCGACGGTTCGTAGAAAACTTTGCCACTATTAGTTTTCCTTTAACGGAACTTCTTAAAAAGAAGAATACGCTTGAATGGAACGAAGAGGTTCAAACCGCTTTTGAAAACTTGAAATCATGTCTTACTACTTCACCAATTCTCATAACACCAGATTTTTCTAAGCAATTCATTTTGTTGTGTGACGCCAGCTCTTTTGGTGTTGGTTGCGTACTAGCTCAGGAACGAGATGGAGTAGAACTTCCGATTTCATATATGTCCGAAAAATTGTCCAAAGCACAACGTAACTATTCAGTTTCCGAATTAGAATGTCTTGCCGTTATAAAAGGAATTAAAAAATTCCGCGCATATATTGAAGGACAGGATTTCTTAGTCATAACAGACCATGCAGCCCTTCAATGGCTAATGCGGCAGAAGGATTTATCAGGAAGGTTAGCTCGATGGTCAATGAAGTTGAGAGCGTTTACGTTCACTATAAAACATCGTAGCGGTTCTCAGAACGTCGTTGCAGACACCTTATCCAGACAGAACGACCCAGCCATCGATGAATTTGGTCAAAATGGACCCATAGTTGACGTAGATTCTCCACATTTCAAATCCACTGAATACTTGGACTTAATTAAGACAATATCTAACAATCAATCAAGATTTCCCGATCTACAAATCAGGGATGGATATATTTACAAAAGAACTACTTTTGTATCAGATGATATAAAGCAAGAAAATCCATGGAAACTATGGATACCTTCAGCTTTAGTACCCGATATATTGTTTCAGGCTCATGATGCACCAAGTTCATCTCATTGTGGCATGAGTAAAACTGTAGAAAAACTAAAAAGATATTTGTTTTGGCCTTGCATGGTTACGCAAATACGCAACTATATATCTAATTGTGTAATTTGTCGTACCACGAAAAGTCCAAACACGGTTCTAAAACCGCCAATGGGTAAACCGTTAACCTCAGACAGGCCATTCCAAAAATTATATATTGACCTCTTAGGCCCATACCCTCGCACAAAAAAAGGTCACATAGGTTTGTTGATTGTCGTTGACCATAACACCCGTTTCCACTTTTTGTTACCTCTTAAGAAGTTCACCGCTCCTAAAATCTGTGACTACTTAAAGGGTGCTATATTCTATACGTTTGGCGTTCCAGAAGTAATACTTTCTGATAATGGAAGTCAGTTTAAGTCAAGCTATTTCCAAGCTTTCCTTACTAGTTTTGGCGTACAGCAAAAACTTACAGCCATATATTCTCCACAGGCGAATGCGAGTGAAAGACTTAACAGATCGGTATTAGCCGCTGTAAGAGCTTATATAGGGAAAGATCACACAAATTGGGATGACAACTTAGACGCTATTAGCGGATCTTTAAGAGCATCGTTGCATAGAAGCACAGGTTCGTCACCTTACTTTCTGACATTTGGACAAAATATGATCCTTAACGGCAAGGACTATAGTCTCCTGCGTACTCTAAATATGTTAGCGGACGACACTCGGTTATCTAAACCGGAGGCTTTAGAACTGCAGAGACGGCAAGCTAAACTGAACCTAAACCGATCACATGAAGAAAACGCGAATAGATACAACCTACGCACACGGCAGATAGAATTTAAAAACGGCGATTTCGCTTATGCTAGAAACTTTACACAAAGTAATGCCGTAAAGAAATTCAGTAGTAAATTGGCACCCGTATTTATCCCAGCGAAAGTTTATAAGAAACGTAGCTCGTACTACTATGAATTAGAGGATGAGAGAGGAAAGAAATTAGGAGTATTCCATTTGAAGGATATACAAGCTAGAAAACAAGGAGTTTCTTCAGATAAGGCTTCCTTGAAATAGTCTCGTTACCCTTATCTGTGGTGTAGTGACCAACTTAACTTTACACTGCAATAACTCTTCAAGACACCCTCGCCCTAAATTATAGCAGCTTTTGTGTAAAAGAAAAAGCGAGAGAATTGTCTTAGACCAATCAGAACAGAATATGATCGTACGATTATACAGTTAGGGAAAGAAAAGCTGTAACAGCGACCACCAGCATGCAGCTTCCCCAGAGCTTAGATCATTATCGGATAAATCTTCGTGGCGAACGCTCACAATTTTTGACGCCGCCCGTTTAAACTTCATACACACGGAAATATAATTTAGTTATATATATCCAACCTCATAAAACAAGAGTTGGGATATCGCAATAAATTTCCGTGTGCGATTCGTGTGAAAGTGGCAAAGAGATTCGACCCCAAGGCGTAAGGAAGACCAGGCCTATATATAAGAGCATTTGATTGCTCTACAGCCGACTACCCCCCGTCTCGTCGACCCCCGCATCAGCTCATGGTTTAAACCCCGTCGCTCCAAGAAGAGGCCACGAGGCGACATAACCTTCAGCAACAAGTTACGCAACCAGCCACCTGCCGAATGATAACCAGCCAAATGTACTGGAAGGCTAGAGCTCATCCAGATTATTAAGCTATGCAGAAGTTTAGACGACCGGAGCAGATTTAATTACATTTGAACATCATCATCGTCACACAGTGAAGATCATCTCCTATGACCAACGGAGGTCCAACTTTGTGATTTCGTCTTATCGCAGCGCAGCGTAGCAGCCAGCGGTTTCCTAAGGTCTTATCGCTGCAGTGCTGCAGTTATATTTCGTGTTTTGTTTTGATTCTCGATTTTCTTTTGTATTGCGATTTATAATGAATTAAATACTCGCAGATTGACGGAACTTTTGGCATTTGAATAGGAATTTAAATTAGAACCTTTAAAGTTTGACCTACAGCTCGACAATGTCAACGTGAACTTGGGCCCAACTTTACGCACATCATGGAGTGGATATTTAAGGTCGTGAGTACTACAACAACAATGATAAAAACATTATTATGAATCCCCTATAATTAAATTCTAACAAAATGCCATTCGAACGTCTAAATAAAATAAGATCTGCATTTGACTAAAGATTATGTAACTATATTTGCTGATTTTATATTCAATTACTTATATATATTTGCTTTATACTTTACTTTTATATACTTTATTTTACTTACGGAATATAAACAAAAATGAAGAGTTAGAGAACGACTAGGATAATTATGCGTAGATAAAACTATTGTTAGTTTGTAAAAGAGATTTAATGGAACCGTTTATTAAACTGAATTTATATAAATGGAATTATGATTGAAGATATATTGAAAAATAATGAATTGTGAATAAATAGATTTAATGGTTTGTCGAGTACTTATGTTGAACACTTTCTTAAATATGTGGTAGAGTTATTTTGAACTTGGCCAAGGGACAATGTAAATATTTTAAGTAGCATTGTCATGGTGGGGAGGGTAAAGACTTAGGGAATCATTAACATCCAAAATTCCCAATACTTATCAGAATCTGTAGCTTATCTTCACACGTGTCGGCGTGTATCATTAATATCAATATAAAGCCATTTCTTTTATTAATCGGTAGTCCAGTTTTGAATATTGTTTATGAGTAAGACGCACTTATTAAAATGTAGTAGCGTTTCGTACTATCCTAAGCTAAAAGAACCCCGACCTACGGCGAGCTAGACCCGAGCATAGCAAGAGTGCGCATCCCTAGCGAAGGAAGTACAAGGTCCTCTTTATTAGTAATTACCACCCACTATTAAAAGACCAACTAGTTAAAAATCTATCGAACTACGGTATACTACAAACTTCAACAGGATTTATATTTAGGCATTGATTTTTGGCAAAAGTTTGGATTACTAAATAAAATTACGAGCAATCCGAACATTGCTGAATTAGACATCGGTTCTTTGGATGATGATGAAGATTCTCAAAAATATCATGAGCTGAACGAAGGAGAAAGACTTCGGATGGAGACAGTAATAAAAACATTTCCATCCTTTGCTTCCGAAGTTTTAGGTCGTACTACCTTGTCCACACATAGCATTGATGTAGGAAATGCGAGTCCTGTTAAACAACGACATTGGCCAGTTTCACCTGCAATTGAAAAGCTGATGTTCGCTGAAGTGGATAACATGCTAGCCTTAGATGTTATCGAAGAGTCAACTAGCGCTTGGAGCAGTAATTGCGTGTTAGTAAAGAAAGGAGACAAGAACCGTCTATGTCTTGATTCTAGAGAGGTAAACAAGGTTACTCAGCGAGACCCATATCCTCTACCTCATATAGACGGCATCTTAAGCTAAATTCATAAGTGGTATCGACATGAAACATGCATATTGGCAGATACCGCTCGACGAAAATTCTAAGCAATACACTGCGTTTGCAATACCGAATAGACCGCTATATCAGTATAAAATGATGCCCTTTGGTCTCTGTAACGCGGCCCAAACTCTTTGTCGACTTATGGATCGAGTTATTCCAGCTCATCTTAGGAATAGAGTATTTGTTTATCTTGACGACTTATTAGTTTTGTCTGAGGATTTTGAATCCCATATGCTTTTACTACAGGAGATAGCTTTATGCTTACGTAAAGCAAATCTCACTATCAATGTCAACAAATCTAAATTTTGTATGAAGGAGATCAATGATCAGGAAGGTTAGCTCGATGGTCAATGAGGTTGAGAGCGTTTACGTTCACTATAAAACATCGTAGCGGTTCTCATAACGTCGTTGCAGACACCTGATCCAGACAGAACGACCCAGCCATCGATGAATTTTGTCAAAATGGACCCATAGTTGACGTAGATTCTCCACATTTCAAAACCACGGAATACTTGGACTTAATAAAGACTATATCTAGCAATCAATCAAGATTTCCCGATCTACAAATCAGGGATGGATATATTTACAAAAGAACCACTTTTGTATCAGACGATATAAAGCAAGAAAATCCATGGAAACTATGGATACCTTCGGCTTTAGTACCCAATATATTGTTCCAGGCTCATGATGCACCAAGTTCATCTCATTGTGGCATGAGTAAAACTGTAGAAAAACTAAAAAGATATTTGTTTTGGCCTTGTATGGTTACGCAAATACGCAACTATATATCTAATTGTGTAATTTGGCGTACCACGAAAAGGTCAAACACGGTTCTAAAACCGCCAATGGGTAAACCGTTAACCTCAGACAGACCATTCCAAAAATTATATATTGACCTCTTAGGCCCATACCCTGGCACAAAAAAAGGTCACATTGGGTTGTTGATTGTCGTTGACCATAACACCCGTTTCCACTTTTTGTTACCTCTTAAGAAGTTCACCGCTCCTAAAATCTGTGATTACTTAAAGGGGGCTATATTCTATACGTTTGGCGTTCCAGAAGTAATACTTTCTGATAATGGCAGTCAGTTTAAGTCAAGCTATTTCCAAGCTTTCCTTACTAGTTTTGGCGTACAGCAAAAACTTACAGCCATATATTCTCCACAGGCTAACGCGAGTGAAAGACTTAACAGATCGGTGTTAGCCGCTGTAGAAGCTTATATAGGGAAAGATCACACAAATTGGGATGACAACTTAGACGCTATTAGCGGATCTTTAAGAGCGTCGTTACATAGAAGCACAGGTTCGTCACCTTACTTTCTGACATTTGGACAAAATATGATCCTTAACGGCAAGGACTATAGTCTCCTGCGTACTCTAAATATGTTAGCGGACGACACTCGGTTATCTAAACCGGAGGCTTTAGAACTGCAGAGACGGCAAGCTAAACTGAACCTAAACCGATCACATGAAGAAAACGCGAATAGATACAACCTACGCACACGGCAGATAGAATTTAAAAACGGCGATTTCGCTTATGCTAGAAACTTTACACAAAGTAATGCCGTAAAGAAATTCAGTAGTAAATTGGCACCCGTATTTATCCCAGCTAAAGTTTATAAGAAACGTAGCTCGTACTACTATGAAATAGAGGATGAGAGAGGAAAGAAATTAGGAGTATTCCATTTGAAGGATATACAAGCTAGAAAACAAGGAGTTTCTTCAGATAAGGCTTCCTTGAAATAGTCTCGTTACCCTTATCTGTGGGTGTAGTGACCAACTTAAACTTTACACTGCAATAACTCTTCAAGACACCCTCGCCCTAAATTATAGCAGCTTTTGTGTAAAACAAAAAGCGAGAGAATTGTCTTAGACCAATCAGAACAGAATATGATCGTACGATTATACAGTTAGGAAAAGAAAAGCTATAACAGCGACCACCAGCATGCAGCTTCCCAGAGCTTAGATCATTATCGGATAAAACTTCGTGGCGAACGCTCACAATTTTTGACGCTGCCCAATTAAACTTCACATACACGTGGAAATATAATTTAGTTATATAGTGACGTATTTGCGCCACCCAAACTGGCCAATTTAATTATATCTATAAACAATATAATTATAACTATAAACAATAAATCACTTAATTGGTTCCCATACTGTATGCCATCTGTGCAGTATGCGTTTTAATAAACAATTCTTTGGCAACGGCACTTAGCCGTTCTTGTAAAAAAATCCTAAAGCCTGACAAGCAGCTTTGCCTGCTCTCAATGAAGCTTCTCCCAAACTTAAGTATCCAAGAGCAACGCTTTCCCAAAATACAATATTCCTAAAATACTGAGGCTTCTCCTCAATCTCACTTGCATTTGATTTTTAGTCTTAAGCTGAATACTGAACAATAAAGATCACAATCCAACCCGATTTGTAATTTCTTTTATTTGACAAAACTTCGGTTACACCGTTGGTCTTAGTTACTGCAACGGTCCATTTAATAGACTCAAAAGTGAATAAATACACAATTATATATATCCAATCTCATAAAAACACGAGTGGGATATTTCAATAAATTTCCGTGTGCGATTTGTGTGAAAGTGGCAAAGAGATTCGACCCCAAGGCGTAAGGACGGCCAGGCCTATATAAGAGCATTTGGTTGATCTACAGCCGACTACCCCCCGTCTCGTCGACCCCCGCATCAGCTCATGGTTTCAACCCAGTTCGCTCCAAGAAGAGGCCACGAGGCGACATAGCCTTCAGCCAACAAGTTACGCAGCCGGCCACCTGCCGAATGATAACCAGCCAAATATATTGGAAGGCTAGAGCTCATCCAGATTATTCAATTATTATTTATTATTATTATTATTATGATTATAGATTATTCGCAGATTGACGGAACTTTTGGCATTTGAATAGGAATTTAGCTTAGAACCTTTAAAGTTTGACCTTCAGCTCGACAATGTCAACGTGAACTTGGGCCCAACTTTACGCACATCATGGAGTGGATATTTAAGGTCGTGAGTACTACAAAACAACAACGATAAAAAAAAAACATTATTATGAATTACCTATATTAAAATTCTACCAAAATGCCACTCGAACCTCTAAATAAAATAAGATCTGCATTTAATATTAAATAAATATATAACTATATTTGCTAATTTTATATTCAATTACTTATGACTTTATACTTTTTACTTTTATATACTTTATTTTACTCACTAAATATAAACGAAAATGAAGAGTTACAGAATGACTAGGATAATTATGCGTAGGTTAAAATTTGTTAGTTTGTAAAAGAGATTTAATGGAACCGCTTATTAAACTGAATTTATATAAATGGAATTATAATTGAAGATATATTGAAAAATATTGATTTGTGAATAAATAGATTTAATGGTTTGTCGAGTACTTATGTTGAACACTTTCTTAAATATGTGGTAGAGTTATTTTGAACTTGACCAAGGGACAATGTAAATATTTTAAGTAGCGTTGTCATGGTAGGGAGGGTAAAGACTTAGGGAATCATTAACATCCAAAATTCCCAATACTTATCAGAATCTGTAGCTTATCTTCACACGTGTCGGCGTGTATCAGTAGTATCAAAATAAAGCCATTTCTTTTATTAATCGATTGTCCAGTATTGAGAAACACTTTTTAAAATGTAGTAGCGTTTCGTACTGTCCTAAGCTAAAAGAACACCGACCTACGGCGAGCTAGACCCGAGCATAGCGAGCATCCTAGCGAAGGAAGTACAAGGTTCTCTTTATTAGTAATTACCAGCCACTATTAAAAGACCAACTAGTTAAAATCTGTCGAACTACGTACACTACAGAGTACACTCGAATGCCATTTGGACTGAAGAACGCACTGCAACATTTCAACGTTCTATTAACAATCTATTAGAAGACCTAATTTACAAAGATTGTTTAGTTGACATGGACGATATAATAGTTTTTCCCACTTCTTTGGAAGAACACTTGTTATCTCTATGTAAAGTATTTGCTAAATTACAAGAAGCTAATCTAAAGTTACAACTTGACAAAAGTGAATTTATGAAAAGAGAAACAGAGTTCTTAGGACACATTGTAACTACTGAAGGCATAGCGCCCAACCCAAATAAAATAGAAGCCATACAGAAATTCCCATTACCTAAAACAAATAAAGAAATAAAATCATTTTTAGGACTTTGTGGTTTCTACCGTAAATGTATCCCTAACTTTGTAAAAATTGCTAAACCCATTACACAAAAACTAAAAAAAGGTTCCGTTATCAGCCTTCGAAAAATTAAAATTTTTAATTATGTCCGAACCAATATTAATTTACCCAAATTTCGAAAAAACATTCTCATTAACCACAGATGCAAGCAATGCCGCTCTAGGTGCTGTATTATCACAGGATCGTAAACCCGTTTGTTACGCTAGCCGTACTCTCAATGAACATGAACTTAATTATTCAGCAATAGAAAAAGAACTTTTAGCTATTGTCTGGGCCACTAAATACTTCAGGTCCTATCTTTTTGGTCGTAAATTTCAGATCATCAACCTTTAGTTTGGCTCGATAATATCAAGGAACCAAACATGAAACTCCAAAGATGGAAAATCAGACTAAATGAGTTTGATTACCATATAAAATATGTACCAGGAAAAGAAAACCATGTCACCGACGCACTTTTACGTGTAAAAATAGAAAACTTCTACGGCGAATCTCCCACTTCAGCTGCTACCGTACATAGTAGCCATGAAGATAACCAAAATTACATTTCCTTTACGGAAAGACCAATAAACTACTATAATAGACAAATAGAATTTGTCAAAGACGACAATAACAATACAGAAATAAGAAAGTATTTTCATAAAACAAAACTAAAAATCTATTATAAAGAAATGACAAGCGCATATGCAAAAGAATTAATAAAAGAATATTTGTGTACAAAAAATAGCGTGATTTATTTTCATAATGAAATAGATTTCCTTACATTTCAAAACGCCTTCATAGAAATTGTCAGTCCGAACAACATAACTAAAGTAATGAGAGTAACCAGTAAATTAATAGATATTGAAACATATTCAGAATTTAAAGAAGTAATAATAAAAACCCACAGACAACTCTTACATCCAGGTATAGAAAACAAACCAAAATTTTTAAAGAAAAATATTACTACCCAGACTATCAAAAGTTAATACAGAACATTATCAACGAATGTGAAATATGTAACATGTGCAAAACAAAACATAGAAAAACAATTAATTAAATTACAAGTTTACGCCAGAAATTTTCAATCCTAGAGAAAAATATGTTACCGATTTTTATTTAATCGATAATAAAACATTCCTGTCATGTATTGACGTTTATTCCAAATATGCCGCCTTAATCGAAGTCAGCTCTAGGGATTGGCTCGAAGCAAAAAGAGCTCTACTTAAAATTTTTAATGAAATGGGAAAACCGTCCGAAATAAAAGCCGATAAAGACTCAGCATTTATGTGTGCTGCATTACATTTATGGCTAAGGTCCGAAAATGTTCACAATAACGTCACAAAAGTAAAAATGGAATTTCTTGCATTGAGAGATTTCATAAAACTGTCAACGAAAAGTTATGAATTATAAGCACTGAGTCCGACCCAGAGAATAAAATAACAAAATTTGAAACCCTACTCTATGTTTAAAACCATAAAATTAAACATAATACAACAGGTAAAACACCAGCAGATATTTTTATATATGCAGGAACACCTGCACATGACACCCAGCAAGAGAAAATTAATAAAATTAATAAATTAAACGAAAATAGACATAGTTATGAAGTAGATACCAGATATAGACAAGCACCATTAGTAAAATCAAAGACAACAAACCCATATAAAAAGACAGGAGAAATTACACAGATTGACGAAAAACATTATGAGGAGAAAAACAGAAGCAGGAAAATAACCCACTATAAATCAAAATATAAAAAGAAAAAGAAAATTAATGAAACTAAATATAACAATAATTCCAGCACAACCCAAAACGACCAAGGCAATCCAACATAATTACACATTTTTGATGATCCTTTACTATTTTCTATTATGTTTTATCCAACACGTCCAAGGACAAAATCTTGAAGTTAACCCAATTCAAGCCAAAAATGGCTACATTATATTTAATACTGGATCAATAAGTTTACCAATCAATTACGAGTATCACTACTTATCTGAAAATATTACAAAAATAGAACAAACATATGTTAACTTAGTAAAACAATCAGAAGAATATGAAACTTTATCCCAAGTTGAATATTTAGCAGAGAAATTAAAAAGAGAAATGAATGGCATTAGAATAGCAAAGCGCAGCTAACGCGGCTTAGCTAATTTTATGGGCACAATTTATAAATACCTTTTTGGAGCCTTAGATCAAGCAGATAAAGAAGAGATAGAATATAAAATTCAAAATTTGTCCGAAAACAGCGTCCAAGCTAATGAACTCAACGAAGTCATAAAAACTGTAAATGAAGGCATGAAATTTATAAATTTATTAAGTGCATTACATGAAAGCGATCAAAAATTAAACATTTTATTATTTAATTTACAACAGTTTACTGAGAATGTACAATATACTGAACTTGGAATGCAGTTAACAAGACTTGGCATTTTAAATCCTAAATTACTAAAACATGATTATCTAACAAATATAAACTCAGAAAAACTTCTACATATTAAAACTTCCGCTTGGCTGAAAACGGATACAAATGAAATTCTAATATTTTCCCATATTCCAAAAGAAATAATTAAAACCCCAATCCTTACAATAATTCCATATCCAGATAGTAACGGGCATACTTAACCAATTTAATACAGAGTGCAGATATGTAAAAACTCATAAAGAATTTAAAATCAATTATGTCGAACCTTATATAATATTAACTTGGAACTTACCAAAAACCATACTTAACCAAAATTGCATAAATAGAGATATAATAATAGAGGGAGACAACATAATAAAAGCTTTTAACTGTTCCATACAAATCGAAGACATCTCAATATCAAACACTATGTTAGATTACACACAAACGATTTATGTCAACAACAATATCACTAAATTAAAATCCCTTTCTTATATACAAGCAAATAAAGCAAAGAATAAATTTCAAATAATTACATTTACTATTTTAATAGTTTTAGTTGTCATAATAATATTATATTATACTACAAATATAAGAATATAACTAAGAAAATTATAATCAAATTCAAATGACAACTACCCACTCCTATTAAATCAAAAATTGTAAACAATGATATAACAGAAATAGAAAATAATGTAAATCCTATTTTGTATCCTAAATGATCCGCCTGAGGGCAGTCTAATTTTCTTAAGGATGGGGAAGTAGCATATGTACCATAGTATAACACTTTGTTACACACACACACACAGTACATATGTACCATTTGATCACACCCACCCAATCCATTTGCCCAGCAACTCCCTTAAACTTACAAACCCCAACACATAAGTCAGATCCCAAGCTCGTGGCGACAATAACAATTCCGGCCGCGTTAACATAAACAATTGATTCATAGACATCAACATCCGCCGATGCCGAAATTCGTTATTCCCACTAAGCAACCAAATAGCTTACGTAGCACAAATCCTGGTAATGTTCCATGCGCAACTCTCTTAAAGAGCGCAACCCATTTGAATAAAGAGGAGAGCCTTCAAGTTCATATAAACAAAGTCGACCAAGGGTTTGCTAAGCGTTCAACTCACACTCCAGATTTAGTTCTAATTCATCCACTATACCATTAAGACGTGAATTGACTCCGTTTCAAAGTTGTATTATTATCTTGAAAAAAAACTTATATTTTTTTCAAAACTTGCAACCGCGAACTCGTTATTATATATATTTTTGAAAGAAGTACGTTTATATTCTTGTTAAGTGTTTTTAGGCGTATAAAATATCAATCTGTTCGTAAAGTGTAGCATAATTTAAACATTTCCAATCTTTTTGAAATATGCGCATTTGCTGATTATAACCTAAAGCTCTTCATTTATTCCCTATTTTTTTATAAGGTGTTGGAATTAATTCGTAGCGTTTAAGAAAGATGGCGGTAGCCAACTATTCATAGTTATACAGACAAAAGTAAATACTCTCCTGGAAGCTACTGACATAGCACATCTTCACCAGCATATGAAATTGCCTTATTGTGTTCATAGCAACTGTTGTGCAGTATCAAACATGTCGAAGTTTGTGCCTGAAAAATCGTTTTTGCGGGGAGTGTTGCTTCATTATTTTAACATGAAGAAAAGTGCCGCGGAAAGTTATCGTATTTTAGTGGAAGTGAATATGCTCCCGCTGATTTTTTTCTATGCGGTATTCGAACTTTACCAGAAAGATGGCAAAAAGTTGTAGATAACAATGGACAATACTTTGAATAGTGCTACTGTAATGATACCCTCATAATAAATCACGAAACTTTGCAAAAAAAACGCTACGAATTAATTCCAACACCTTATATATAATAAAGACTCTGGACAAAGTCATCGATAATTGTAATAAGAAACTACTGCCCATAGCGTCTAAAAATAATTCCCAACTTGTTATGGTTTATATTTCACTATACTTTCCCTCTATCAGTCTATAAACTAGTGGACAGGAAGTTCCGTGAATTCAGTTAATAAATGTGTTGATGATTGTGTTGGTGCACAAAAAGTGTTTTTATGCGGTGCGCAGATAAACAATCTACATCCAGAAAGTAGAAACTCACAGGTAAGACTAAATATGTTTGTTGTTTAGTTTTAATAGGTTTTAATGTTTTTGAAAAAAGTACGTTTATATTTTTGTTAAGAGTTTTTAGGTGTATAAAATGTCAATCTGTTAGTAAAGTGTAATAGAATTAAAACATTTCCAATCTTTTTAAAATATGCGCATTTGCAGCTAATAACCTAAATCTCTTCATTTAGTCCCTATTCTTTTATATAATAATGACTCTGGACCAAGTCATCGGTTATTGTAATTAGAAACTAGTGCCCATAGTGTCTAAAAATAATTCCCAATATTTCTCTAACAGCCTAACCGGATGTTCCGTGAATTAAGTTAATAAATGTGTTCATGATTGTTTTATGCGGTGCGCAGATAAACAATCTACATCCAGAAAGTAGAAACTCACAGATAAGACTAAATATATTTGTTGTTTAGGGATTTTAATATATATTTTTGAAAGAAGTACGTTTTTATTTTTGTTAGGCGTTTTTAGGCGTACAAAAGGTCAATCTGTTAGTAATGTGTAAATAAATTTGAACTTTTCCAATTTTCTTTAAATATGCGCATTAGCAGCTAAAAACCTAAAGCTCTTCATTTAGTCCCTATTCTTTTATAGGTTGACAAATATCTCCCTTCCGCTTTTTTGCTCTTTATTCAATGCCTTATAAAAAGTGTTACAGTGATCGGATTTAGTTTAAATATGCGCCGTTTTGTTCGATAATCTGTTTCCATCTAGACGGCAACTTCATAATACCTCCCTCGTAGAAGCCCCCCTCCTTATTTGCGAAGAACTCGGACAGCCACTTTTCACAAGCCTCTTTTGAGTTCAACTTTACACCACCAAGGGCATTCGCCATGGACAGGAACAGGTGGTAATCACTTGGCGCTATGTCCGGGCTGTATGGCGGATGCGATAAAATCTCCCATCCGAGCTCCCGTAGCTTCTGACTAGTCATCAACGAAGTGTGTGGTCTGGCGTTGTCCTGGTGGTACACTACACTCTTCCTGTTGGCCAATTCTGGACGCTTCTGGTCGATCGCCTGCTTCTAGCGGTCCAGTTGTTCGCAGTAGATGGTAGAATTAAGCGTCTGGCCATATGGGAGCAGCTCATAGTGGATGATTCCCTTCCAATCCCACCAAACACACAGCAAAACCTTCCTGGCCGTCAATCCTGGCTTGGCCACTGTTTGGGACGATTCACCGGCCTTCGACCACGACCGTTTTCGCTTGATATTGTCGTATGTGATCCATTTTTCGTCGCCAGTCACCATCCGCTTCAAGAATGGGTCGAGTTCGTTCCGTTTCAGCAGCATATCGCAGGCGTTGATTCGGTCCAGAAGGTTTTTTTGCGTCAAATCATGCGGCACCCAAACATCAAGCTTTTTTTTGTATCCAGCCTTCTGCAGATGGTTTAAAATGGTTTGGTGACTAACTCCCATCTCCTGGGCGATGTCACGAGATGCCACATGCCGGTCTAACTCGATGTATTCCATGATTTGATCGGTATTTGTCGTCACAGGTCTTGCCTGCTTTTTTCCTCCTTTCATAACTGCCCATGGAGGGAGAAAAAAAAAGGCAGAAAAAGAACCCAAACTAAACCCACACTCTCCGTTATCCGCTTGTGCTAAGTGAGCACCCAAGTCCGCTAGTCAAAAAGGCAGAACAGTGATTTCCACTCCAAAAGGAAGGGGCCTTTCATTGAGCAGTCCGAAGACCACTCTAAGAATTGTAATTTCCCGACCATTGACGAAAGCGTCTAGCTAGTCTTGTCTTTATTAGCGAAAAACCCTCAAAATCCGCCTACAGTGGGCACTGAATTCCTAAGAGTAAAACGTTCTAGCAGAAAAAAAAATGGAATTATCAGAACAGCCATCTGCTGTAACGGCAGCGTTGCACAAATTCATTGCTGCATCGATCGCATTAGCCTCTTCGAAACCAAGCACAAATTGGCGAAAATATTGACACAGCCGCTAATTTCGTCCGGTTGCCGCTTGCCTCCTTGCGATACGGAAGTCTTCAATGACCAACAACCCAAAATCCCAGCTTGGGAAGAAATGAACACCTTCCTGAGCGAAAGGTATCGGACATTGGAGGCCATCGAGGTTATGAGATCGACTTAGGCAGTTCCAAAAAAAAGGCAATCATTCGAGAAAAATATCAGCACTAAACAGAAAGGGTGTGACTTAAGTCAAGGAAAACCATCCGGTAAGATTGTGCCCGCGTTTTCTTCAAGCAGCTATGTCTAAATTGTTTCGCGAGACGCAATCAGCTACGTGACTCCACGAGCACACACAGTCTTTTACCTGTAAGGGGAAGCACCCTCGTTGGTGCACCCTCCAAATTCCGAGAATGTGAGTTCCTTCGAGACCCCCCAGCAGAAATATATCGGCAAGCACTTCAGCGATGCAACCTGTTTCGCTTCCGTCATTTCAGCCGTTCTACTGAGCATAGCAATAACGACGAACTACCACGAATTCCGGATCCATTCTAGGATATCCGAGGATACGAGAATCATTTAAAAAGAGACTTTCCCATAAAAGAGCAATATGACAGCGTGATCCAGGAGTATCTGGATCTGGCTCATATGAAAGAAGTTCCGTCGACTCATAATTTTCCGACTTATCATCTTCCTCATCATGTGGTAGTTAAGCCCGAGAGCACCACTACAAAGCTTCAAAGTGTATTAATCGCTTCAAGTCCGTCGGCTAATGGATCCAGTCCCACAGTCCGATCTAACGATAAGGTCTTGAAGTGGCGGTATTTTCAATAAGTCGTCAGTATTCAAAATGTGTCGTCAGATCTGGGTGAATCCAAAAATTTTAAAGAATTCGGTTCCGGAAAAGGGAACCTCGACATCGATGTCAAAAGCACAGCCAAGACGCTCGGTATTCGGTGGAGGGCAAAGTCCGACGAATTCTATTTCGACCCTCCTGAAAAAGCTTTGGAACCGCCAAATTTTTTGTCCCAACTCGCCGGGTTTTTTTCGATCCTGCCGGGTTGCTCGCTCTGGTCATCATCCGTTCCAAAATGTTCATGCAGGAGATTTGGTTGCGGGACTTAGGCTGGGACGATAAGATTCCCACCAAAATGGGTCAGATGTGTCGTTCATAGATGACTATTCCGACCTCAACCAGATCCGTGTTCCGAGATGGGTTGTAGTGTACGTAGTTCGATAGATTTTTAACTAGTTGGCCTTTTAATAGTGGGTGGTAATTACTAATAAAGAGGACCTTGTACTTCCTTCGCTAGGGATGCGCACTCTTGCTATGCTCGGGTCTAGCTCGCCGTAGGTCGGTGTTCTTTTAGCTTAGGATAGTACGAAACGCTACTACATTTTAAAAAGTGTTTCTCAATACTGGACTATCGATTAATAAAAGAAATGGCTTTATTTTGATACTACTGATACACGCCGACACGTGTGAAGATAAGCTACAGATTCTGATAAGTATTGGGAATTTTGGATGTTAATAATTCCCTAAGTCTTTACCCTCCCTACCATGACAATGCTACTTAAAATATTTACATTGTCCCTTGGCCAAGTTCAAAATAACTCTACCACATATTTAAGAAAGTGTTCAACATAAGTACTCGACAAACCATTAAATCTATTTATTCACAATTCATTCTTTTTCAATATATCTTCAATCATAATTCCTTTTATATGAATTCAGTTTAATAAGCGGTTTCATTAAATCTCTTTTACAAACTAACAATATTTTTATCTACGCTTAATTATCCTAGTCATCCTCTAACTCTTCATTTTCGTTTATATTCAATGGGTAAAATAAAGTATATAAAAGTAAAGTATAAAGCAAATATATATAAGTAATTGAATATAAAATTAACAATTATAGTTACATAATCTTTAGTCAAATGCAGATCTTATTTTATTTAGACGTTCGAGTGGCATTTTGTTAGAATTTTAATATAGGTAATTCATAATAATGTTTTTATCATTGTTGTTGTAGTACTCACGACCTTAAATATTCACTCCATGATGTGCGTAAAGTTGGGCCCAAGTTCACGTTGACATTGTCGAGCTGTAGGTCAAACTTTAAAGGTTCTAAGTTAAATTCCTATTCAAATGCCAAAAGTTCCGTCAATCTGCGAGTATTTAATTCATTATAAATCGCAATACAAAAGAAAATCAAGAATCAAAACAAAACACGAAATATAACTGCAGCACTGCAGCGATAAGACCTTAGGAAACCGCTGGCTGCTACGCTGCGCTGCGATAAGACGAAATCACAAAGTTGGACCTCCGTTGGTCATAGGAGATGATCTTCACTGCGTGATGATGATGATGCTCAAATATAATTAAATCTGCTCCGGTCGTCTAAACTTCTGCATAGCTGAATAATCTGCATGAGCTGCAGCCTTCCAATATATTTGGCTGGTTATCATTCGGCAGGTGGCCGGTTGCGTAACTTGTTGGCTGAAGGTTATGTCGCCTCGTGGCCTCTTCTTGGAGCGACGGGATTTAAACCATGAGCTGATGCGGGGGTCGACGAGACGGGGGGGTAGTCGGCTGTAGAGCAACCAAATGCTCTTATATAGGCCTGGCCTTCCTTACGCCTTGGGGTCGAATCTCGTTGCCACTTTCACACGAATCGCACACGGAAATTTAATGAAATATCCCACTCTTGTTTTTATGAGATTGGATATATATATAACTAATTATATTTCCACGTGTACGTGAAGTTTAAATGGGCAGCGTCAAAAATTGTGAGCGTTCGCCACGAAGTTTTATCCGATAATTAATTAAGCTCTGGGAAGCTGCATGTTGGTGGTCGCTGTTATAGCTTTTCTTTCCCTAACTGTATAATCGTACGATCATATTCTGTCCTGATTGGTCTAAGACAATTCTCTCGCTTTTTGTTTTACACAAAAGCTGCTATAATTTAGGGCGAGGGTGTCTTGAAGAGTTATTGCAGTGTAAAATTAAGTTGGTCCCTACTCCACAGATAAGGGTAACGAGACTATTTCAAGGAAGCCTTATCTGAAGAAACTCCTTGTTTTCTAGCTTGTATATCCTTCAAATGGAATACTCCTAATTTCTTTCCTCTCTCATCCTCTAATTCATAGTAGTACGAGCTACATTTCTTATAAACTTTAGCTGGTATAAATACGGGTGCCAATTTACTACTGAATTTCTTTACGGCATTACTTTGTGTAAAGTTTCTGGCATAAACGAAATCGCCGTTTTTAAATTCTATCTGCCGTGTGCGTAGGTTGTATCTATTCGCGTTTTCTTCATGGGATCGGTTTAGGTTCAGTTTAGTTTGCCGTCTCTGCAGTTCTAAAGCCTCCGGTTTAGATAACCGAGTGTCGTCCGCTAACATATTTAGAGTACGCAGGAGACTATAGTCCTTGCCGTTAAGGATCATATTTTGTCCAAATGTCAGAAAGTAAGGTGACGAACCTGTGCTTCTATGTAACGATGCTCTTAAGGATCCGCTAATAGCGTCTAAGTTGTCATCCCAATTTGTGTGATCTTTCCCTATATAAGCTCTTACAGCGGCTAACACCGATCTGTTAAGTCTTTCACTCGCGTTCGCCTGTGGAGAATATATGGCTGTAAGTTTTTGCTGTACGCCAAAACTAGTAAGGAAAGCTTGGAAATAGCTTGACTTAAACTGACTACCATTATCAGAAAGTATTACTTCTGGAACGCCAAACGTATAGAATATAGCCCCCTTTAAGTAGTCACAGATTTTAGGAGCGGTGAACTTCTTAAGAGGTAACAAAAAGTGGAAACGGGTGTTATGGTCAACGACAATCAACAAACCTATGTGACCTTTTTTTGGGTTTACCCATTGGCGGTTTTAGAACCGTGTTTGGACTTTTCGTGGTACGACAAATTACACAATTAGATATATAGTTGCGTATTTGCGTAACCATGCAAGGCCAAAACAAATATCTTTTTAGTTTTTCTACAGTTTTACTCATGCCACAATGAGAAGAACTTGGTGCATCATGAGCCTGAAACAATATATCGAGGTACTAAAGCTGAAGGTATCCATAGTTTCCATGGATTTTCTTGCTTTATATCATCTGATACAAAAGTAGTTCTTTTGTAAATATATCCATCCCTGATCTGTAGATCGGGAAATCTTGATTGATTGTTAGATATTGTCTTTATTAAGTCCAAGTATTCAGTGGATTTGAAATGTGGAGAATCTACGTCAACTATGGGTCCATTTTGACAAAATTCATCGATGGCTGGGTCGTTCTGTCTGGATAAGGTGTCTGCAACGACGATCTGAGAACCGCTACGATGTTTTATAGTGAACGTAAACGCTCTCAACTTCATTGACCATCGAGCTAACCTTCCTGATAAATCCTTCTGCCGCATTAGCCATTGAAGGGCTGCATGGTCTGTTATGACTAAGAAATCCTGTCCTTCAATATATGCGCGGAATTTTTTAATTCCTTTTATAACGGCAAGACATTCAAATTCGGAAACTGAATAGTTACGTTGTGCTTTGGACAATTTTTCGGACATATACGAAATCGGAAGTTCTACTCCATCTCGTTCCTGAGCCAGTACGCAACCTACACCAAAAGAGCTGGCGTCACACAACAAAATGAATTGCTTAGAAAAATCTGGTGTTATGAGAATTGGTGAAGCAGTAAGACATGATTTCAAGTTTTCAAAAGCGGTTTGAGCCTCTTCGTTCCATTCAAGCGTATTCTTCTTTTTAAGAAGTTCCGTCAAAGGGAAACTAATAGTGGCAAAGTTTTCTACGAACCGTCGGTACCATCCCGCTAATCCTAGAAATCTTCGTAACTGCTTAATCGAAGTTGGTTGTGGAAATTCTACTATCGCTTTAGCTTTATCTGGATTGGTTCTTATTTGTCCATTCCAAATTATAAAACCGAGATATATGATCTCCTTCATACAAAATTTAGATTTGCTGACATTGATAGTGAGATTTGCTTTACGTAAGCATAAAGCTATCTCTTGTAGTAAAAGCATATGGGATTCAAAATCCTCAGACAAAACTAATAAGTCGTCAAGATAAACAAATACTCTATTCCTAAGATGAGCTGGAATGACTCGATCCATAAGACGACAAAGAGTTTGGGCCGCGTTACATAGACCAAAGGGCATCATTTTATACTGATATAGCGGTCTATTCGGTATTGTAAACGCAGTGTATTGCTTAGAATTTTCGTCGAGCGGTATCTGCCAATATGCATGCTTCATGTCGATACCACTTATGAATTTAGCTGGTGGTAACCGGCTTAAGATGCCGTCTATATGCGGTAGAGGATATGCGTCTCGCTGAGTAACCTTGTTTACCTCTCTGGAATCAAGACATAGACGGTACTTGTCTCCTTTCTTTACTAACACGCAATTACTACTCCAAGCGCTAGTTGACTCTTCGATAACATCTAAGGCTAGCATGTTATCCACTTCAGCGAACATCAGCTTTTCAATGGCTGGTGAAACTGGTCAATGCCGTTGTTTAACAGGACTCGCATTTCCTACATCAATATTATGTGTGGATGGAAATGTTTTTATTACTGCCTCCAGCCGAAGTCTTTCTCCTTCGTTCAGCTCATGATATTTTGGAGAATCTTCATCATCATCCAAGGTACCGATGTCTAATTCAGCAATGGTCGGATTGCTCGTAATTTTATTTAATAATCCAAACTTTTGCCAAAAATCAATGCCTAAATATACATCCTGTTGAAGTTCTGGTATTATAAATA
The DNA here is from genome assembly GCF_003286155.1 of Drosophila erecta. Lineage (NCBI taxonomy): Eukaryota > Metazoa > Arthropoda > Insecta > Diptera > Drosophilidae > Drosophila > Drosophila erecta. The sequence goes on along the minus strand of NW_020825242.1, from coordinate 51,223 downwards.
ATTCAAGATTGTCTATCGTATCTCCATACTTAATGGAAGTTATAAGTTTTGACACTACTTTGCTTTTTCTTCCGTTCGCAGCGCGAATTTCGCCAGAACATTTTTTTACGTTGTTGTGTTTAAGGAAAATCTGAGCAGCTAATCCGCCTACACAACTTATTGTTGCTCCAGAATTTAATAAAGCCTTGTAAGTTTGACCCTCTATATTGATATCCGAATTAAGTTTCTGTCGGTCACGACGAACCTTCTTCCAAAATTCTCTCAATCGGCTAGTGGATCGTCTGGGTTCTAAATGAGTCCCTATACTATCTACTTTACTAAATATTTATCTACGCTTATTATTGTAATTTTGAATTCTTATGTGTAAGGGTATAAAAGAAAAATTAATATCAGGCTGACCTAAGGGTTTTATCTTCTGAAATTCACGGGTTTCAGTGGTTGACCTTGACTTAGCAACTTTTGAATCTACGGATGTATCTTGTTGCTCAGAGAAACATCCTTTTGTCGGTTTCCCGGATTACAGTTTGGACAAGTCGGCTTGTACTTTTCTTTAAGTCCGCAACCGTAACAAAATATAATTCTTTTAGCCATACAATCATCGAATCTGTGGCCTTGTTTGTCACAATTCCAACAAGTTGTGGTATTTCGACGTTGAATTTGGTTTACTTCTTCACCTACTCTTACTAAACCTGTTTCCTCTTCTTCGGTGGTTAATTCTGCCACGCAGGAGCGATAGGGTTTCGGCTTAAACGTCCTGAGATTGTTATAAAACTGTTCATGCCTGCGCACTTCGTATCGGAGTTGTGTTCTGTTTGGGATTTTAAGATGCAACAACTCATGATGTAAGCTAGGCTTCGAATTTCTAACCAATAACTCAACTAATTGTGTTTCGGAAACTCCATTTTGCAGTCTGTCAATCAACCGTTCCATGGTTTCCTGGAAATCTTCAAATGCTTCATTTTCTCCTTGCTTGCGTTTTCGGATTCCCTCCCAAATATCGTAATCTGTCTCTATATCTTCGAATCTCTTCCTAAATTCGCCACAAAATGTGTTCCAATCGAAACTTGGATTGTTTCGATGAAACTTCCAATACCAATCGCTTGCTTTTCCTGCAAACAGAAGGTACAAATGGTCTCAATATAATCATTATAATCATTACTACAATATCATAATATTATAATCTATAATCATTACCTAGATTTTGTTTGGTAAGTGAACATATCCTATAAATGAATTCATATATCCTGATGCTTATTTTGCTACCATCGAACTTTAATCCCCATTTTTGAATGATTCCTGATACTTTTTCCGGGCTAACATATGAGCTTGCATTGCTCCTGTTTCCGCCTCTTTCTTCTACATTATTGTCTAAATTCTGAGAATACCGATTTTGATTGGAATTTTTCCTGCTCAAATCTGTATTTGGTTGGACATTGTCAGGTGTGGAATTTGTCTGTGTGGGCTGAGATAATTGTAAGTTGTCTAAATGACTTTTAATAGATGTCTCTATAGTCTTCCCTAAATAAGAGGTAAGGTTATCCATGAGTTGAGCCTGTTGTTGGGTAACAGTAAAATGTATAAAGTTCATCATCATCATTTGGTTGAGTACTAAGAGTCATACTGGAATTCGTTGGAGGTTCTGTTAAGATCCTATCCAAATTTCCTCTGTAAGTATTTCTGGTAGACACTCCTCGTCTAGGAGGTGTACCTCGGATCCTGCCTGATCTGGTATTTCTCCTTAATGGGATAATGGATAATGGGATAATAATGTATCTTGACATTCGCTTACGCCGGATGTGCCAGCTGTTGCAGCATCTAATTCAGCGAACAGAGTGTTATTAGAGTGAGATAAATTCGATTCGTTGCAATCTGCATTGTAAATTGGACATGTTTGTGTACTTTTTAAGTGGTTTATAATGCACTTTTTAAGAAATGTATGCCTGCACGATGTTGTTGCTGACAAAACGGTTGGTGCTAAGATTTCTTTACATATGACACAGCTATTTTCAACGCCTTGTGAAACTTCAACTGCATTACCTGCACTATTCTTGGCTGCCATGTTATTGTTGTTAAGATATGTTGTAATTATTTGGTTCGTCTTTCTTTATGTCGATCACTTCTATCAGAATCTTAGTTGTATCTCTATTTGTTAGTGGATTGTAGCTGGTCTATGGCCTCATGCTTTTATTTACTTGAAAATCGACAATATACGGACTTATTGAAGTGTAAGTATAATGTATTCCAAAAAATCAAATTGTAAATAAAGTTGAGTAAAGAACGGTATGGTGATGAGCTTCTGTAGATTCGAAACAGTTCAATTCTCTTTCAAATTAACTCGCATGTTCCTAAGTTTTACTATCCCTTCCAAATCGATGCTCTCAATCCAATATGTTAATTTATTAGAATTAGCTATATTGTGTTTTAACTGTGGATGGATTACTTTAGAGCTTAGTGTGCTATAACAAGTTAAGGACTTATCGAGCTTCACGTCTGGCTTCAAAAATGTGTAGTACTTGTCGTGCTCCACTCGTTGGGCGCCAAAAATGTGTAGTGTATTTTCTCGGCCCCACGTTGGGCGCCAATGTGTAGTGTACGTAGTTCGATAGATTTTTAACTAGTTGGCCTTTTAATAGTGGGTGGTAATTACTAATAAAGAGGACCTTGTATTTCCTTCGCTAGGGATGCGCACTCTTGCTATGCTCGGGTCTAGCTCGCCGTAGGTCGGGGTTCTTTTAGCTTAGGATAGTACGAAACGCTACTACATTTTAATAAGTGCGTCTTACTCATAAACAATATTCAAAACTGGATTAACGATTAATAAAAGAAATGGCTTTATATTGATACTAATGATACACGCCGACACGTGTGAAGATAAGCTACAGATTCTGATAAGTATTGGGAATTTTGGATGTTAATAATTCCCTAAGTCTTTACCCTCCCTACCATGACAATGCTACTTAAAATATTTACATTGTCCCTTGGCCAAGTTCAAAATAACTCTACCACATATTTAAGAAAGTGTTCAACATAAGTACTCGACAAACCATTAAATCTATTTATTCACAATTCATTCTTTTTCAATATATCTTCAATCATAATTCCATTTATATGAATTCAGTTTAATAAGCGGTTTCATTAAATCTCTTTTACAAACTAACAATATTTTTATCTACGCATAATTATCCTAGTCATCCTCTAACTCTTCATTTTCGTTTATATTCAATGGGTAAAATAAAGTATATAAAAGTAAAGTATAAAGCAAATATATATAAGTAATTGAATATAAAATTAACAATTATAGTTACATAATCTTTAGTCAAATGCAGATCTTATTTTATTTAGACGTTCGAGTGGCATTTTGTTAGAATTTTAATATAGGTAATTCATAATAATGTTTTTATCATTGTTGTTGTAGTACTCACGACCTTAAATATCCACTCCATGATGTGCGTAAAGTTGGGCCCAAGTTCACGTTGACATTGTCGAGCTGTAGGTCAAACTTTAAAGGTTCTAAGTTAAATTCGTATTCAAATGCCAAACGTTCCGTCAATCTGCGAGTATTTAATTCATTATAAATCGCAATACAAAAGAAAATCGAGAATCAAAATAAAACACGAAATATAACTGCACCACTGCAGCGATAAGACCTTAGGAAACCGCTGGCTGCTACGCTGCGCTGCGATAAGACGAAATCACAAAGTTTGACCTCCGTTGGTCATAGGAGATGATCTTCACTGCGTGACGATGATGATGTTCAAATATAATTAAATCTGCTCCGGTCGTCTAAACTTCTGCATTGCTGAATAATCTGCATGACCTGCAGCCTTCCAATATATTTGGCTAGTTATCATTCGGGAGGTGGCCGGTTGCGTAACTTGTTGGCTGAAGGTTATGTCGCCTCGTGGCCTCTTCTTGGAGCGACGGGATTTAAACCATGAGCTGATGCGGGGGTCGACGAGACGGGGGGGTAGTCGGCTGTAGAGCAACCAAATGCTCTTATATAGGCCTGGCCTTCCTTACGCCTTGGGGTCGAATCTCGTTGCCACTTTCACACAAATCGCACACGGAAATTTATTGAAATATCCCACTCTTGTTTTTACGAGATTGGATATATATAATTACAACTTCGCGGTTTGTTGGTTTATAAAAAAAAATATTTTTTATTAATCAAAAACTTAAGCGAACGTCGGAGATAAATTCACGTCTTATACAATTGAAGTATGAATAAAATCTAAATCTAATTTGCAAAGCGAACGCTTAGCAAACCCTTGGCTGAGCTTATTTACTTCTTCATATTGAGCGTACATAGGCTCTCATTTATGTTAACGTTAATTAGGCGCTCTCTTGAGTGGATTGCGCATGGATACAGATCAGCCGAGTTTGAGCTACGTGGAAAGTTTTGACCCTTTAAGCTGTGTAAGCAGTTTTCACCCTTCTAGTGGGAATAACGAATAAGACTGCGGATGTTTATGTTAAATTGTTTACATCGGCCGAATTTGTTATTGTCACCAAGAAGTTGGGGTTCTTATGTGCTAAGGCATTCTTGGTTCTATGTTCTATTGTTGCTAAGTAAGAGAATATATAAAGTGGCTGGTATATGTTATAGATATATGTTGTGTGGTTGAGCATTACATATGTCACTACCCCACCCTTAAAATTTAGCCTGTCCTCAGGCGGATATTCTAGGATACAATACAGGATTAGTATCAAGTACTGTATGTATTTTTTCTGTTGTTATACTATTTTGTTGTTTTATTTGTTCTGAATTCTCTTTTTTATACTTAACAATTAATTTTTTTGGAATGCCTTTATATTTATAAATAAAATATAGTATAAGTGCAAGTATTATAATAGCAAGTATAGTTAATGTAACAATTTGTAATGTGTTGTATGTATTAGTGTGTTCTTTAATTATTTCTTTAGCGTGTAGATATGATAATGGTTCTAACTTTGTTACATTGTTATTGATATAGACCGTTTGTGTGTAGTCTAGTGTTGTGCTTGTGATTAATATGTTTTCTATTTGAACAGAACAATTAAAGGCTTTTATTATATTGTCTCCTTCTATTATAATTTCTCTATTAGTTATACAGTTTTGATTTAATACAACTTTTGATAATTTCCAAGTTAAAATTATGGTTCTACATAAGTTATTCCAATATTGTTATGTGTTTTTGAATATCTACATTCTGTTGGTATTTGATTTAATATTCCTGTAATACATTTGTTTATTATTGGTTTTCTTGAGTTTTGTTTATAAACTTGATTATCTTGAATATAATATTTATCATTTACATTTTCTATAAGTATATTATTATCTTCGTCTGGATATGGTACGATGTTAAAAAGTGCAGTTTTTATAATGTCTCTAGGAATATGGGAAATAATAAGTATTTCATTTACATCTGATTTTAACCACGTAGAAGTTTTTATATTTAGCAATTTTTCGGAATTTACATGTGATAATGGATCATGTTTTAATAATTTGGGATTAAAAATACCAAGTCTTGTTAACTGCATACCAAGTTCTATATCTTCAATGTATTCGGTAAAGTGTTGTAAATTAAATATTAAAAGTTCTAATCTTCTGTCACCTTCACTTATTGCGCTTAAATGGTTGATTACTTCAATGCCTCTATTGACTACTTCTATTACTTCATTCAATTTATTAATTTGAATACTATGTTGAGAAAGATCGTTTATTTTTTGTTCTAATTCTTCTTTGTCATTTTGATCTAAAGTGCCAAAAAGGTATTTATATGCGGTACCTATAATATTAATTAGACCACGTTTATTGCGTTTTATTATTCTTATTCCATTCATCTCTCTGTCTAATTTTTCAGTTAAATATTGGATTTGGGCTATAGTACCATATTCTTCAGCTTGTTTAATTAAATTTGCAAAAGTTTGTTCAGTTTTTGTTAAGTTTACGGACAAATAGTGATATTCATAGTTTATAGGTATATTAATTGATCCTGTTTTAAATATAAGATATCCATTTTTAGCTTGTATTGGGTTCACCTCTAGGCTTTGACCACGGACGGCACGGACGAAACATATTATAAATGTTATTATGAATAACTGTTTAATCGGACTCCTCTTGATTTTCGAGAGTTGAGCTGGAATGGAATTTTCTTTTGTTTTTTAAATTTAGATTTATAATGTTCAACTTTTCTTCCTCTATTTGTTTCTTCGTAATGTTTCTCATCTATTTGTTCTATACGCCCTGTTTTCTTAAATGAGTTAGTTGTTTTACTTTTTACCAATGGTGCTTGTTAATATCTGGTATCTACTTCATAGCTATGTCTATCTTTATTCAACTTATCTATTTTTGATTGTTTCTCCTTTTGGGTGTCATATGCAGGTGTTCCTGCATAAATGAAAATATCAGCTGGTATTCTACCAGTTGTATTATGTTTGGTTTTATGATTATATACATAGAGAATAGTTTCAAATTGTGTTATCTTATTTTCTGGGTCGGACTCACTATTAATGATTCTTAACTTTTCATTGACTGTTTTATGGAATCTTTCAATGTCAGAAATTCCATTTTTACTTGTTGTGATATTTATATTCACATTTTCGGACCTAAGCCATAAGTGTAACGCGGAACATATAAAAGCTTAATCTTTATCGGCCTTTATTTCGGACGGTTTTCCCATTTCATTGAAAATTTTAAGGAGAGCTCTTTTCGCTTCCAGCCAGTCTCTACTGCTAACTTCAATCAAGGCGGCATATTTGGAATAAATGTCAATGCATGACAGGAATGTTTTATTATTGATTAAATAAAAATCGATAACATATTTTTCTCTGGGATTAAAAGTTTCCGGTGTTAACTCATAGTTTAGTTTAGTATCTCTATGTTCTGTTTTGGATATGTTACATACTTCGCATTCATTAATAATGTTCTGTATTAACTTTTGGTAGTCTGGGTAATAATATTTTTCTTTGAAAAGGTTAGTTTGTTTCTCTATTCCTGGGTGTAAAAGTTCTCTATGGCTTTTTATAATTATTTCTTTAAATTCTGAATATGTTTCAATATCTTTTAATTTGATGTTTGATTTCATAACTTTAGTTATGTTATTCGGACTGAAAATTTCTATGTAAGCGTTTTGAAATGTAAGGAAGTCTGCTTCGTTATGAAAGAAAATTACGCTTCTTTTAGTACAAAAATATTCTTTAATTAATTCTTTGGCATGGACATTTGTCATTTCTATGTAATGAATTTTAATTTTTGTTTTATGAAAGTATCCTTTAGTTTCTACGGTATTATTATCGTCTTTTATAAGACGATCGTCTGCTTGTTGTAGTAATTAATTGGCCTCTCCGTTAAGGAAATATAAGATTGGTTATCTTCTTGAGCACTGTGAATAGTAGCTTGTGTTGGTAACGAAATGTTACTGGAGGTTTGTCCTAGGAAGTTTTCTTCAATTTTTACTCTTGATAGAGCATCTGCTACATGGTTTTCTTTACCAGGGAGATATTTGATATGGTAATCAAATTCATTTAATTTGATTTTCCATCTCTGAAGTTTCATGTTTGGCTCTAATTGAATCAAGCCAAACCAATGGCCTGTGATCACTGTAGATCTCGAATTTTCTACCAAATAAATAGGACCTGAAATATTTAGTGGCCCAAACAATAGCAAGGAGTTCCTTTTCTATTGCGGAATAATTAATTTCATGTTCGTTCAGAGTTCTGCTCGCATAACATATAGGTTTATGCTCTTGCGATAATACCACGCCTATAGCAAAATTGCTGGCATCAGTAGTTAGTGAAAAAGACTTTTTAAAATCTGGGTGTATTAATATGGGATCGTACGTTATTAACACTTTTAGTTTTTCAAAAGCTAAGTAATAGTCTGAGTCTTTGATATTTATTATTGAGCCTTTTTTTAGTCGTAATGTCATTGGTTTTGCTATTTTAGCGAAGTTTGGAATAAATTTGCGGTAAAAACCGCAAAGACCAAGAAATTATTTTATTTCCTTAGTGGACTTTGGTATAGGGAAATTCACTACGGCTTTAATTTTTGTGGGATTTGGTTTAATACCATCTGTTGTAATTATATGCCCTAGGAACTCAGTTTCTTTTTTAAGGAATTCGCATTTGTCTAGCTGTAATTTTAAATTTGCTTCCCTGAGCTTTAAGAATACCTTTCGCAAAGACATTATGTGCTCTTCCAATGAAGTGGAATACACAATTATGTCATCCATATATACGAGACAGTTTTTGTATATTAAATCTGCTAAGAGATTATTCATGCAACGTTGAAAAGTTGCGGGTGCATTTTTTAAACCAAATGGCATTCGAGTATATTCAAAATGACCATTTTTGGTGGAAAAAGCTGTCTTCGCAATGGAATTTTCAATGGAATTTGTATTTGATGAAAACCTTTTGCGAGGTCAATGGTTGTAAAGTATTGGGTTACCGGTATTGGGTATTTGTCATCAACGGTTATTTCGTTGAGGTTGCGATAGTCTATGACTATGCGAAATTTTGATTTTCCCGATGCATCTGGCTTTTTAAGTACTACCCAAACCGGAGAGCAATACGGAGAATTCGATTTTCTTATGATGCCTTGTTGCATCATGTCTTTCATTTGGTTTTCGACTTCTTCGTCGAAGCTTTGTGGGTATTTGTATGGACGTCTGTAAATTGGGTCTTCGTGTTTAGTTGTTATGACATGCTTAGTTGTACTTGTGAAGGTCAAATTTTCACCTTCTTTGTACTGTATGTCACTAAACTCGTATAAGACACTGGTGAGGGCTTTCCTCTCTTCATCGTTTAGATGATCAAGTCGAAATTCATTTGTTTCATTGAGTTCGTTGTCAATTACATAATTGACATACTCAATATTTAGAGAACCTAATAGGTTTTCTTTTAAACTCTCTTTAGGTGTTTCTTTTTCTTCATTAATATCTTCAAGTCGCAATTTAAATGTGTATTTATTTAAAGTGACTGTATTGGATGTATAGCATATAATTGCTTTGGAATCTTCCAAATATTCCCTGCCTAACAAAATGTCGAATTTTTCTGAGAATTTATGTAAATAAAATGTTTGCTTTGTCGGACATAGTTTACTAGGTTTTAATGAAATTTTTGATTTTAAAATAATTTGACCGTTTATTGTGTGTACATCCAATGGCGCTTTTGAGTTAATCGGACAATTGAAAAAATTTTTACTCATCAAATTTATTGATGAACCTGTGTCAATCAAACATTTGAGTTTAATATCGTTCATAGTTATTTGTATTAATGGGTAGGTTTTTCTTCTTCTACTTCTGATTCCGATCCCGAGGCAAGTTGATGAAAATTTTCACTGGTGTCCATTTTAGACTGACCACTGGAACTTTCACGCTGCCTTTTTTGGGGTTGGTTAGTAGTAGAATAAGATATGGGTTTTTGATAATTTAGAGCGTTTTGCGCTCTACCCTGGTCTAACTTTTGTTTGAACTCGCTGTATGTTGCTTGGTTATTTTCAACCCTTTTTGAATTATTACTTGCATAATTATTTTGATTTTGATTTTGCTGTGTTTAAATATAATAAGGTTTTGTACCTTGGTCATTATTATTTCCCTTGTTCTTTTGAGACTCATTATTTTTACTACTGCTTTGTGATGTAGATGGACTGTTTGATTTAGCTTTAACTTTTTCTGTATTTGATACAATTGTATCGTAAAGGCCTTCCCTTTGCGCTACTTGTCTTAATAATATTGTTGTAATATCGTATCTTGCTAAAGTCATGAACATTCTGTCTGGAATTCTTTTATAAATTACATCTTTTATAGTATTAGCCATTGCGGCGGTATAAAGAGTTGTATTTGTATAATTATTTTCTAGTGATAATTTACTTGAAATTTTCTAGTTCTTCTACAAACTTACGAATACTACCACTCCAGTATGTGTTGTAAAGTCTTCTTAGCAGCTCTTCGTATGGGATTTGGGTTTTGAATTCATCAATGAGGACTGATCGCAGTTCAGCCCAGGTGTTGCACTGTTGTAGCTGGGACACTTCTTGTGCGTGTCGGGACAGCTGCATCTCGATGGCACTGTAGAGTACACTATGTTGCCTTTTGTCTGTTGTCGGGTATAGGGACATCACGAAGTCCACACGTCTCACAAATGTTCTCACAAATGTTCCAGTTCTCTTGTGGAACCGTCAAATGTTGGGATGTGGCGAATCTGGCCCAAAGCCTGATTCAAATGTAGCTCGGATAGAATCATAATTTGTTCACTGGGTTGTGCCATGTTGTTGGCTATTGTTGATTTTTGCTTTTGAATCACTTGGTAGATTAATAATGGGGTTTATATATATATTTTTTTTTTTTTTTTTTTTTAAGATTCACACACCCTTGTAGCGGTCCAATCAATGTTAGATGGGCTACACTGACCTGGTAACAGTCACACCTTTTATTTATTTTGGTGGGTCACGCTTTAATGGTCACTTGCAGTTTTTAATTTGTATTAATAGTATCCAACATCGAGAGTTAGATAACTATTCACAAATATTTTGTCACATAGATTCTTTTGCGGATCTGCTTTGTATAAACTGAAGCACAAACGAAACTTTGTTCGCCACGAGCTGCGCTTTATTAATCTCGAACTAATTTATTAGCTCTAAGAGATTATGTTCACACGCGGATCCTACCGGCTGCGCCAATTACAACTTCGCGGTTTGTTGGTTTATAAAAATAAATATTTTTTATTAATCAAAAACTTAAGCGAACGTCGGAGATAAATTCACGTCTTATACAATTGAAGTATGAATAAAATCTAAATCTAATTTGCAAAGCGAACGCTTAGCAAACCCTTGGCTAAGCTTATTTACTTCTTCATATAGAGCGTACATAGGCTCTCATTTATGTTAACGTTAATTAGGCGTTAACGTTAATCCACTCTCTTGAGTGGATTGCGCATGGATACAGAGTTTGAGCTACGTGGAAAGTTTTGACCCTTTAAGCTGTGTAAGCAGTTTTCACCCTTCTAGTGGGAATAACGAATAAGACTGCGGATGTTTATGTTAAATTGTTTACATCGGCCGAATTTGTTATTGTCACCAAGAAGTTGGGGTTCTTATGTGCTAAGGCATTCTTGGTTCTATGTTCTATTGTTGCTAAGTAAGAGAATATATAAAGTGGCTGGTATATGTTGTAGATATATGTTGTGTGGTTGAGCATTACATATGTCACTATATATAACTAATTATATTTCCACGTGTATGTGAAGTTTAAATGGGCAGCGTCAAAAATTGTGAGCGTTCGCCACGAAGTTTTATCCGATAATGAATTAAGCTCTGGGAAGCTGCATGTTGGTGGTCGCTGTTATAGCTTTTCTTTCCCTAACTGTATAATCGTACGATCATATTCTGTCCTGATTGGTCTAAGACAATTCTCTCGCTTTTTGTTTTACACAAAAGCTGCTATAATTTAGGGCGATAATTTAAGTTGGTCACTACAGGGTCTAGTATCAGCCTGAAGAAACCATAAACCATCTGACGCGTCTCAGAAAGCCTATGGAGCGGCGAGAGATTATTATTATTATATTAAATTGCCCTTATTATCCGCTGGAGGAGTCTTGGCTATTTAGTTTTAACGCCGCCGAATTAGTTAACTTAATGTTTTAATTATTTGTTGATATTTTTATTCTTTTTAAAATATTTTTTGTATATTTAATTTTGGTATAGAATTAAATGTATAAATTGTGCAAGCCATTTTCTGTCTTTTGCCTTTTGAGTTTTGTATAATTATACCCGGTACTGGTAGAGTAAAAGGGTATATTAGATTCGTTGAAAAGTATGTAACAGGAAGAAGGAAACGTTTCCAACCATAGAAAGTTTATATATTCTTGATCAGGATCAATAGACGAGTCGATTTGGCCAGGTCTGTCTATCCGTATGAACGCCTCGACCTAAGGAACTACAACAGCTATAATATTGAAATTAGGCACGAAGCTTACAGAGAAAGATGCAGCGAAAGTTTGTTGTTACGAGGTTGTTGTTGTGATATTTTTTCAGTTTTTTATATACCTGGTACATCTTTATAGATATGCAAAATACTTTTTGCCACGCCCACTCTAAAGACCACTAATCGACAAAAACACATTTTTTAATAATTTTAATTTTATTATTTTTTTTTTCACTTTTTACCGATAATTCAGAAAACACTAGCTGAGTAAAGGGTATCTGATAGTCGGGGAACTGGACTACAGCATTCTATATTGTTTTTCATTTAATTATTAAATCTGAAAGATTAATTTACAGGTACGTTTCTCAGGAAAGGGTCCAATGGCTGTCGTGGACTTTATATGCCGATTCGATGCATTAGCCGGACAGAAATTGGACGGTAATGTTGAACTAGTGGTGCGCTCAAAGTGCAATTTAAGGACGACAGGAAATAGAGCAGAGTAAGCAACGCGGCAACGGATCTTCATATTTTCTACCGGGTAGTTATGATTTTTGCGGATAGATTATCGCAGCCCATTTCCGAAGGATCTATGGCTGAAACTTTACGGACCAATCTACAACTCGAAATTCAGCACGAAATTCTTTATGAGAAGGCTGGTTAGGAATCGTGACTCTTGACAGGGACTTTCATAACGCCAGGTACCTAGGCGTCAGGTTTGCAAAGTTCAAAGTCAGATCGAGTTATAATCGGAAAGCGATGAAATGTATGCAAAATTAGATTTGGCGGCCATGGATTTGCAATACTGGAACTGCCATGAAAAGGGTCACAGGTATCAGGAGTGCACTGCTGACAGACGAATCTTTAATTATGGCTGCGGTAAACGGATACGTATAAGCCTTCATGCCAAAAATGAGCTAGTTACGCTCCAAAACACTGGCCAGGGCGTGCCACAATGGTACGCAGACAGATGGTTTCGAAATTGACGATGACCAATTAAGCGATTCCAACCCAACAATTAGCAGTGCGCCTACAAACTTCGGTTGGACCAGGTCTAACAAATCCATAATGGGGCAACTTCGGGATGTTAGTCCACATGCACATGTGCTAATGCTGGGAAAAACAGTAGTGCGTTTACTGGATTCAGGGGCATCAGCTGCATAGGTGGTAGTATGGCCGCAGGTCCAGGAACTTAAGTTAGAAACAAACCGCAGGTATCAGAACAGCCGACAGATGTACTTTCGAAACACGAATAAAATGATTAACTTCTACGTAGTTTCGTCTTAAGCAGGGGAAATCTACTATTAGATTTTTGGAAACACATTAAACTGTTGCCTGAAGCATTTTGTGGTTACAGCCGAAAATTATAAGTGCTTTCAGAAGGTAAAAGGATTAGGCAGGACCCAATTGATCACCCACAAGCTAAACTAGTAAAGCAAAAGCACTATACCGTATCGCCAGCAACAGAAAAACTGATTCACGCGTAGTGCGATAGGATGCTCAAGTTAGGGGTTATTGGTCATCCAGCGCTTGGTCCACCCCAAACCCAAGTAAAATAAGGTGACGTTAAAAAAGGTTTTGATATTTTTTCATTCTTTTATTAGTCTTGTAAATTTCTATCGATTTGCAATTGAACTTTTTGCCACAGCCTCTCTACCGCCCAAAACTGTCACGCCCGCACTCTCGCAAAAAAATATTTCTTTATTATTTTATATATCTTGAGAGAAGTCTTAAAACTCCCCACAAATCGAGGTTCAGCTAAGCAACAGGGATGAAGGCTGAAATGCGAGAGGAGTCAAGGGCAGCCAGGTCAAACGGGAAATAATGGGCCTTGGACTCCGGCGAAGCGGAGAGAAAGTGAATTAAGGGAAACGCGTTGGACCTTGTACTCGAGTCGTCACAGAGGGCATAGAGGTCGAACGGTAATGGTGTGGTTTTTGGACAAGCACAAAGAGGACGTTTCATCACCGATAACTCCTCCCCGCTCAAGACGGAACGACGGCTATAATGAAGGTATGGCCGGAGTTGCGGTAGGTGTCAATGACGTGTAGTGGAAGACAATTTTATTCCTCTTCAGGGTCCAGGCGGCGATTGAAATCGATGGATATGGAGACTGGTACATAAAATAATACCTGTTTTCAATTGTAGTTAGAGCCCAGCCCCAGCCCAGTTTTGAGGGTTTTTGAATGTAATTCCTGAAGGTTGAGCGGCTCCATTGCATGTATTACTTTTAGGTATTTTTCCAGGTGACATCAGCGAATGTCACCCGGTCCCGTTAGTAAAGATCTAACAATTGTCATAAGTTATTACCATCGACCCGCTGAAGGTTTCGTCCGGGATGCACTCTAATACATGATATTTTTAATGCTCTTATCTCTATGTTAATTTTAATACAAAATTGGGGTAACCCTACAATTTCGGCATTGTTAAATGGTATGGGAATTAGTCGGTACCATTGTATAATTATATACCGACAACAATTTGTAGACCTCATAGTATTGTTATTTCATGTTTGATAGCTGAATGCTTAATTTGCTTCAATTCTCTATCAATTGTTTCCATGTTGCCACTGACTGCTTTAACTATGGTACCTAATCCGTTGATCAAACCCCCTCCTTGTTCTGTTATTACTCCTTGTGGGTATTATTGAGGATACCCTCTGCTTTACTTCTTGTATTTTTCATGTCAGGATCGTTTTCAAGTCCTTAACCTCTTGTTGCTCAGATAGGTTCGTTCATAAGTTAGTTCATATAATTTATTGGTCAAGTCCTCGTAATCATCGAAGTGCTCATAACGTGCCTGATGGTAGTGAAGGCCGTTACTACTCTGGCTGTTCCTAAGTCGACCTTTATAAGGGTCTTGTTTTGTCCAGTTTGTTCATTAGAAGTCGTTTGGCGTACCCTAAGGACAATCTGAAAGAAGGGGAAAAAAGGTTGAATCTACGGATCTACTTGTTAATCGGTTAATTGCGGAAGAGCGATCTTCCTAATCTTTTGTTTCTGTTTCTTTGTTTCCTGATGGTAGCATGGTTCCGTTGTCCTTTAAGGCTTTGTGCTTTCTATACCTTTATCCTATTTTCCCTACGAAAAACGAGAGTACCGCTAGATATAGAAGAGAGTTCCTTCCTAGATTCATTCAATCGTTCTGTCCGTTTCTGTGACGAATTTACTAGTCGGCGTTTTACGTCAGAGTACAGTTCAGTTTGTAACTCATTTAGTTTTGTCAAGAAGTGTAGTGTACCGTAGTTCGATAGATTTTTAACTAGTTGGTCTTTTAATAGTGGGTGGTAATTACTAATAAAGAGGACCTTGTACTTCCTTCGCTAGGGATGCGCACTCTTGCTATGCTCGGGTCTAGCTCGCCGTAGGTCGGGGTTCTTTTAGCTTAGGATAGTACGAAACGCTACTACATTTTAATAAGTGCAAATTACTCATAAACAATATTCAAAAGTGGACTACCGGTTAATAAAAGAAATGGCTTTATATTGATACTAATGATACACGCCGACACGTGTGAAGATAAGCTACAGATTCTGATAAGTATTGGGAATTTTGGATGTTAATGATTCCCTAAGTCTTTACCCTCCCTACCATGACAATGCTACTTAAAATATTTACATTGTCCCTTGGCCAAGTTCAAAATAACTCTACCACGTATTTAAGAAAGTGTTCAACATAAGTACTCGACAAACCATTAAATCTATTTATTCACAATTCATTATTTTCAATATATCTTCAATCATAATTCCATTTATATAAATTCAGTTTAGTAAACGGTTCCATCAAATCTCTTTTACAAACTAACAAATTTTTATCTACGCATAATTATCCTAGTCATTCTCTAACTCTTCATTTTTGTTTATATTTAGCAAGTAAAATAAAGTATATAAAAAGTATATAAAGTATATAAGTATAAAGCAAATATATATAAGTAATTGAATATAAAATTAGCAAATATAGTTACATAATCCTTAGTCAATTGCAGATATTATTTGAATTAGACGTTCGTGTGGCATTTTGTTAGAATTTAATTATAGGTAATTCATAATAATGTTTTTATCATTGTTTTTGTAGTACTCACGACCTTAAATATCCACTCCATGATGTGCGTAAAGTTGGGCCCAAGTTCACGTTGACATTGTCGAGCTGTAGGTCAAACTTTAAAGGTTCTAAGTTAAATTCCTATTCAAATGCCAAAAGTTCCGTCAATCTGCGAGTATTTAATTCATTATAAATCGCAATACAAAAGAAAATCAAGAATCAAAACAAAACACGAAATATAACTGCAGTATTGCAGCGATAAGACCTTAGGAAACCGCTGGCTGCTACGCTGCGTTGCGATAAAACGAAATCACAAAGTTAGACCTCCGTTGGTCATAGGAGATGATCTTCACTGCGTGACGATGATGATGTTCAAATATAATTAATTTTAATTTATATAATTAATCTAGATGAACTCCAGCCTTCCAATATATTTGGCCAGTTATCATTCGGCAGGTGGCCGGTTGCGTAACTTGTTGCTGAAGGCTATGTCGCCTCGTGGCCTCTTCTTGGAGCGACGGGATTTAAACCATGAGAAGTTAAATGGGCAGCGTCAAAATTGTGAGCGTTCGCCACGAAGTTTAATCCGATCATGATTTAAGCTCTGGGAAGCTGCATGCTGGTGGTCGCTGTTATAGCTTTTCTTTTCCTAACTGTATAATCGTACGATCATATTCTGTCCTGATTGGTCTAAGACAAAAGCTGCTATAATTTAGGGCGAGGGTGTCTTGAAGAGTTTTTGCAGTGTAAAATTAAGTTGGTCACTACACCACAGATAAGGGTAACGAGACTATTTCAAGGAAGCCTTATCTGAAGAAACTCCTTGTCTTCTAGCTTGTATATCCTTCAAATGGAATACTCCTAATTTCTTTCCTCTCTCATCCTCTAATTCATAGTAGTACGAGCTACGTTTCTTATAAACTTTAGCTGGTATAAATACGGGTGCCAATTTACTAATGAATTTCTTTACGGCATTACTTTGTGTAAAGTTTCTGGCATAAACGAAATCGCCGTTTTTAAATTCTATCTGCCGTGTGCGTAGGTTGTATCTATTCGCGTTTTCTTCATGGGATCTGTTTAGGTTCAGTTTAGCTTGCCGTCTCTGCAGTTCTAAAGCCTCCGGTTTAGATAACCGAGTGTCGTCCGCTAACATATTTAGAGAACGCAGGAGACTATAGTCCTTGCCGTTAAGGATCATATTTTGTCCAAATGTCAGAAAGTAAAGATCTTAAAGATCCGATAATAGCGTCTAAGTTGTCATCCCAATTTGTGTGATCTTTCCCTATATAAGCTCTTACAGCGGCTAACACCGATCTGTTAAGTCTTTCACTCGCATTCGCCTGTGGAGAATATATGGCTGTAAGTTTTTGTGGTACGCCAAAACTAGTAAGGAAAGCTTGGAAATAGCTTGACTTAAACTGACTCCCATTATCAGAAAGTATTACTTCTGGAACGCCAAACGTATAGAATATAGCACCCTTTAAGTAGTCACAGATTTTAGGAGCGGTGAACTTCTTAAGAGGTAACAAAAAGTGGAAACGGGTGTTATGGTCAACGACAATCAACAACCCTATGTGACCTTTTTTTGTGCGAGGGTATGGGCCTAAGAGGTCAATATATAATTTTTGGAATGGCCTGTCTGAGGTTAACGGTTTACCCATTGGCGGTTTTAGAACCGTGTTTGGACTTTTCGTGGTACGACAAATTACACAATTAGATATATAGTTGCGTATTTGCGTAACCATGCAAGGCCAAAACAAATATCTTTTTAGTTTTTCTACAGTTTTACTCATGCCACAATGAGAAGAACTTGGTGCATCATGAGCCTGAAACAATATATCGAGGTACTAAAGCTGAAGGTATCCATAGTTTCCATGGATTTTCTTGCTTTATATCGTCTGATACAAAAGTAGTTCTTTTGTAAATATATCCATCCCTGATTTGTAGATCGGGAAATCTTGATTGATTGTTAGATATTGTCTTTATTAAGTCCAAGTATTCAGTGGATTTGAAATGTGGAGAATCTACGTCAACTATGGGTCCATTTTGACAAAATTCATCGATGGCTGGGTCGTTCTGTCTGGATAAGGTGTCTGCAACGACGTTCTGAGAACCACTACGATGTTTTATAGTGAACGTAAACGCTCTCAACTTCATTGACCATCGAGCTAACCTTCCTGATAAATCCTTCTGCCGCATTAGCCATTGAAGGGCTGCATGGTCTGTTATGACTAGGAAATCCTGTCCTTCAATATATGCGCGGAATTTTTTAATTCCTTTTATAACGGCAAGACATTCTAATTCGGAAACTGAATAGTTACGTTGTGCTTTGCACAATTTTTCGGACATATACGAAATTGGAAGTTCTACTCCATCTCGTTCCTGAGCTAGTACGCAACCAACACCAAAAGAGCTGGCGTCACACAACAAAATGAATTGCTTAGAAAAATCTGGTGTTATGAGAATTGGTGAAGCAGTAAGACATGATTTCAAGTTTTCAAAAGCGGTTTGAGCCTCTTCGTTCCATTCAAGCGTATTCTTCTTTTTAAGAAGTTCCGTTAAAAGAAAACTAATAGTGGCAAAGTTTTCTACGAACCGTCGGTACCATCCCGCTAATCCTAGAAATCTTCGTAACTGCTTAATCGAAGTTGGTTGTGGAAATTCTACTATCGCTTTAACTTTATCTGGATTGGTTCTTATTTGTCCATTCCCAATTATAAAACCGAGATATATGATCTCCTTCATACAAAATTTGGATTTGCTGACATTGATAGTGAGATTTGCTTTACGTAAGCATAAAGCTATCTCTTGTAGTAAAAGCATATGGGATTCAAAATCCTCAGACAAAACTAATAAGTCGTCAAGATAAACAAATACTCTATTCCTAAGATGAGCTGGAATGACTCGATCCATAAGACGACAAAGAGTTTAGGCCGCGTTACAGAGACCAAAGGGCATCATTTTATACTGATATAGCGGTCTATTCGGTATTGTAAACGCAGTGTATTGCTTAGAATTTTCGTCGAGCGGTATCTGCCAATATGCATGCTTCATGTCGATACCACTTATGAATTTAGCTGGTGGTAACCGGCTTAAGATGCCGTCTATATGAGGTAGAGGATATGCGTCTCGCTGAGTAACCTTGTTTACCTCTCTAGAATCAAGACATAGACGGTACTTGTCTCCTTTCTTCACTAACACGCAATTGCTACTCCAAGCGCTAGTTGACTCCTCGATAACATCTAAGGCTAGCATGTTATCCACTTCAGCGAACATCAGCTTTTCAATGGCAGGTGAAACTGGCCAATGTCGTTGTTTAACAGGACTCGCATTTCCTACATCAATGTTATGTGTGGACAAAGTAGTACGACCTAAACCTTCGGAAGCAAAGGATGGAAATGTTTTTATTACTGCCTCCAGCCGAAGTCTTTCTCCTTCGTTCAGCTCATGATATTTTGGAGAATCTTCATCATCATCCAAGGTACCGATGTCTAATTCAGCAATGGTCGGATTGCTCGTAATTTTATTTAATAATCCAAACTTTTGCCAAAAATCAATGCCTAAATATACATCCTGTTGAAGTTCTGGTATTATAAATAATTCAAGATTGTCTATCGTATCTCCATACTTAATGGAAGTTATAAGTTTTGACACTACTTTGCTTCTTGTTCCGTTCGCAGCGCGAATTTCGCCAGAACATTTTTTTACGTTGTTGTGTTTAAGGAAAATCTGAGCAGCTAATCCGCCTACACAACTTATTGTTGCTCCAGAATTTAATAAAGCCTTGTAAGTTTGACCCTCTATATTGATATCCGAAATAAGTTTCTGTCGGTCACGACGAACCTTCTTCCAAAATTCTCTCAATCGGCTAGTGGATCGTCTGGGTTTTAAATGAGTCCCTATACTATCTACTTTACCAAATATTTCTCTACGCTTATTATTGTAATTTTGAATTCTTATGTGTAAGGGTATAAAAGAAAAATGAATATCAGGCTGACCTAAGGGTTTTATCTCCTGAAATTCACGGGCTTCAGTGGTTGACTTTGACTTAGCAACTTCTGAATCTACGGATGTATCTTGTTGCTCAGAGAAACATCCTTTTGTCGGTTTCCCGGATTACAGTTTGGACAAGTCGGCTTGTACTTTTCTTTAAGTCCGCAACCGTAACAAAATATAATTCTTTTAGCCATACAATCATCGAATCTGTGGCCTTGTTTGTCACAATTCCAACAAGTTGTGGTGTTTCGACGTTGAATTTGGTTTACTTCTTCACCTACTCTTACTAAACCTATTTCCTCTTCTTCGGTGGTTAATTCTGCCACGCAGGAGCGATAAGGTTTCGGCTTAAACGTCCTGAGATTGTTATAAAACTGTTCATGCCTGCGCACTTCGTATCGGAGTTGTGTTCTGTTCGGGATTTTAAGATGCAACAACTCATGATGTAAGCTAGGCTTCGAATTTCTAACCAATAACTGAACTAATTGTGTTTCGGAAACTCCGTTTTGCAGTCTGTCAATCAACCGTTCCATGGTTTCCTGGAAATCTTCAAATGCTTCATTTTCTCCTTGCTTGCGTTTTCGGATTCCCTCCCAAATATCATAATCTGTCTCTATATCTTCGAATCTCTTCCTAAATTCGCCACAAAATGTGTTCCAATCGAAATTTGGATTGTTTCGATGAAACTTCCAATACCAATCGCTTGCTTTTCCTGCAAACAGAAGGTACAAATGGTCACATAAAAGTCCATAATCATTACCTAGATTTTGTTTGGTGAGTGAGCATATCCTGTAAATGAATTCATCTATCCTGATGCTTGTTTTGCTACCATCGAACTTTAATCCCCATTTTTGAATGATTCCTGATACTTTTTCCGGGCTAACATATGAGCTTGCATTGCTCCTGTTTCCGCATCTTTCTTCTACATTATTGTCTAAATTCTGAGAATACCGATTTTGATTGGAATTGTTCCTGCTCAAATCTGTATTTGGTTGGACATTGTCAGGTGTGTAATTTGTCTGTGTGGGCTGAGATAATTGTAAGTTGTCTAAATGACTTTTAATAGTTTGTCTCTATAGTCTTCCCTAAATAAGAGGTAAGGTTATCCATGAGTTGAGCCTGTTGTTGGCTAACAGTAAACTGTATAAAGTTCATCAACTCTGGTTGAGTACTAAGAGCCATACTGGAATTCGTTGGAGATTCTGTTAAGATCCTATCCAAATTTCCTCTGTAAGTATTTCTGGTAGACACTCCTCGTCTAGGAGGTGTACCTCGGATCCTGCCTGATCTGGTATTTCTCCTTAATGGGAAAATATCATTATTATCTTGACATTCGCTTACGCCGGATGTGCCAGCTGTTGCAGCATCTAATTCAGCGAACAGAGTGTTATTAGAGTGAGATAAATTCGATTCGTTGCAATCTGCATTGCAAATTGGACATGTTTGTGTACTTTTTAAGTGGTTTATAATGCACTTTTTATGAAATGTGTGCCTGCACGATGTTGTTGCTGACAAAAGGGTTGGTGCTAAGATTTCTTTACATATGGCACAGCTATTTTCAACGCCTTGTGAAACTTCAACTGCATTACCTGCACTATTCTTGGCTGCCATAATATTGTTGTTAAGATATGTTGTAATTATTTGGTTTGTCTTTCTTTATGTCGATCACTTCTATCAGAATCTTAGTTGTATCTCTATTTGTTAATGGATTGTATCTGGTCTATTGCCTCATGCTTTTATTCACTTGAAAATCGGACAATATACGGACTTATTGAAGTGTAAGTATAATGTATTCCAGAAAAATCAAATTGTAAATAAAGTTGAGTAAAGAAACGTATGGTGATGAGCTCCTGTGGATTCGAAACAGTTCCACTTGGTCGATCAATTCTCTTTCAAATTGAATCGCATGTTCCTAAGTTTTACTATCCCTTCCAAATAGATACTCTCAATCCAATATTTTAATTTATTGGAATTAGCTATATTGTGTTTTAACTGTGGATGGATTACTTTAGAGCTTAGTGTGCTATAACAAGTTAAGGACTTTTCGAGCTTCACGGCTGATCCAAAAATGTGTACTACTTGTCGTGCTCCACTCGTCGTATTTTCTCGGCCCCCACGTTCGGGCGCCAAAAATGTGTAGTGTACCGTAGTTCGATAGATTTTTAACTAGTTGGTCTTTTAATAGTGGGTGGTAATTACTAATAAAGAGGACCTTGTACTTCCTTCGCTAGGGATGCGCACTCTTGCTATGCTCGGGTCTAGCTCGCCGTAGGTCGGGGTTCTTTTAGCTTAGGATAGTACGAAACGCTACTACATTTTAATAAGTGCGTCTTACTCATAAACAATATTCAAAACTGGATTAACGATTAATAAAAGAAATGGCTTTATATTGATACTAATGATACACGCCGACACGTGTGAAGATAAGCTACAGATTCTGATAAGTATTGGGAATTTTGGATGTTAATGATTCCCTAAGTCTTTACCCTCCCTACCATGACAATGCTACTTAAAATATTTACATTGTCCCTTGGCCAAGTTCAAAATAACTCTACCACGTATTTAAGAAAGTGTTCAACATAAGTACTCGACAAACCATTAAATCTATTTATTCACAATTCATTATTTTCAATATATCTTCAATCATAATTCCATTTATATAAATTCAGTTTAGTAAACGGTTCCATCAAATCTCTTTTACAAACTAACAAATTTGTATCTACGCATAATTATCCTAGTCATTCTCTAACTCTTCATTTTTGTTTATATTTAGCAAGTAAAATAAAGTATATAAAAAGTATATAAAGTATATAAGTATAAAGCAAATATATATAAGTAATTGAATATAAAATTAGCAAATATAGTTACATAATCCTTAGTCAATTGCAGATATTATTTGAATTAGACGTTCGAGTGGCATTTTGTTAGAATTTAATTATAGGTAATTCATAATAATGTTTTTATCATTGTTTTTGTAGTACTCACGACCTTAAATATCCACTCCATGATGTGCGTAAAGTTGGGCCCAAGTTCACGTTGACATTGTCGAGCTGTAGGTCAAACTTTAAAGGTTCTAAGTTAAATTCCTATTCAAATGCCAAAAGTTCCGTCAATCTGCGAGTATTTAATTCATTATAAATCGCAATACAAAAGAAAATCAAGAATCAAAACAAAACACGAAATATAACTGCAGTATTGCAGCGATAAGACCTTAGGAAACCGCTGGCTGCTACGCTGCGTTGCGATAAGAGGAAATCACAAAGTTAGACCTCCGTTGGTCATAGGAGATGATCTTCACTGCGTGACGATGATGATTTTCAAATATAATTAAATCTGCTCCGGTCGTCTAAACTTCTGCATAGCTGAATAATCTGGATGAACTCCAGCCTTCCAATATATTTGGCCAGTTATCATTCGGCAGGTGGCCGGTTGCGTAACTTGTTGCTGAAGGTTATGTCGCCTCGTGGCCTCTTCTTGGAGCGACGGGATTTAAACCATGAGCTGATGCGGTGGTCGACGAGACGGGGGGGGTAGTCGGCTGTAGAGCAATCAAATGCTCTTATATAGACTTGGCCTTCCTTACGCCTTGGGGTCGAATCTCGTTGCCACTTTCACACGAATCGAACACGGAAATTTATTGAAATATCCCAACTCTTGTTTTTATGAGATTGGATATATATATAACTAATTATATTTCCACGAGTATGTGAAGTTAAATGGGCAGCGTCAAAATTGTGAGCGTTCGCCACGAAGTTTAATCCGATCATGATTTAAGCTCTGGGAAGCTGCAAGCTGGTGGTCGCTGTTATAGCTTTTCTTTTCCTAACTGTATAATCGTACGATCATATTCTGTCCTGATTGGTCTAAGACAATTCTCTCGCTTTTTGTTTTACACAAAAGCTGCTATAATTTAGGGCGAGGGTGTCTTGAAGAGTTTTTGCAGTGTAAAATTAAGTTGGTCACTACAGAAGTCGTGTTCATTGTTAATCTTAATGGTCCTTTCGAAGATGTGAGTGCTAGAGTGTACTAAGTTATTAATTTTTCTGTGAGTATCTCGTCATGTTCTAGTGATAAATTCATTTCTTTCCTTTTAAACAAGACAATTATAATAATGAGAGTAGAATGCAGTCGTTCGACAGTAGAATTACTACTCGGCTTCGTTAGAAAGTCAGCAGAAAAGACAGCCCCAGCAAATTCGGCACCCAGGTCAAGAACAATTTCCTATTGATTAAAAAAAAGGCTTGAGCAAATTTGGAGTATTTGTTAATAATCGTTAGGTTGCTATTCTTGTTAATAGTATAGACGTCCGCGTGTATAATATCTAGCGATCCATTTGGTATTTCTGGTGGCTTGTGAGGCGGTTTTTGAGGGCGTCTGTGGTTTTTTAGGGTACCAAGCATCTATAGACCTTACAGAGTTGAGTGCTTGCGAAATATTTGGAATACGTTTATTGTACATTTTGAAAATTTCGTCAGTTGCCATTATGGGCTAGGGTCTTGCAATAAAAATCACCTACATCAAGGGGTAATTTGACCTGTTGTTTCGTTGTGTTGGGGCTCGATACTAAGAAGATGTTGAACTAACGGGAAATATTTAGTCGGACGAAGAAGACGACGAGTTCGAAGCTGAAATGGAGAACTTGAAGGAATTGCGCGCAGAAATTGCAAAGGCGCAAATAATGCTAGATGATTTGAATCGTCAGATTGTCGACATTGGAAATTCAGACGGCAGAGGCGAAAACGATGGCAGAGGCAACGGCAGAGAGGAATGCAGAGGTGATGGCAGAGGCAGCGGCAGAGAGGAAGGCAGAGGCAGCGGCAGAGGTAGCGACAGTGATGACGAAATTGAGTGGCAGAGGAATTAGAGGCAGAGATGAAATCGGCTTTTTTGCGTCGCCGGGGTTTAGCATGGCCAAAGATATTCTAACTGATTTCGGCTGTAAGGTTTCTGTGAAACGGTGGATCGAGCAGTGGGACAATATTTCGAAACTGTACAATTTGTCGGAAATGCAAGGGCGTATTTTGCTGCTCAGCAAACTTAAGGGGAATTCTATTCAGTTGCGGAAAGATACACGCGGACGCTGGAAGATTTACAACGCCGATAGAGAATTTGCTGGATTTGCTGAATCAGTTGCTGAAGTTTGTTGAAGCCAGCGTTCGGAGATATCGAGTCGAAGTCGACGTTGCGGAAAAAATTTGAAGCACCCACTTGGTCACCGAGCGAGAAATTTGGTTTATATAATTTCGAAGAAAAGTGGCTAGCGCGGGATGTCGCGATGAAGGAAGACGAGTTAATCGATGGGCTTGTGGAGGGCATCCCTTTGCGCACGCAGATAAGTATTTCAAGTTTTGACAGACTTGGAAGGATGCTTAGAGCTTTCGCGGACGTAGGCTTCCAAAAAGGCGTTAGTGATGACAAAATTGCCTGCAGTAAAGGCGGGTGCCGGGAGCAACGAGACTTGTTGAGTGCACCAAACCGAAGAGGACGACAGGCTTGTGCTACGGATGTGGAGCGGAGGATCACAGGGTTGCAAAATGCCCAGAAAATAAGAAGGCGGAAAATAATTATGTAAGATTGTTTAAAATTTTGTTTGCTTAATATCCCAACCAGCCTATTATTACAGAATGTCAAATAGATTCCGAAAGCCCAGTTTCGTTTATTAAGCAGTCATATGTGCCGAATAGGTTAAAGCTAGAGCCTCTAGAAGAAAGCTATTTTGCAATAAACAAGAACTTATTGAAAAGCTTTGGGAATATTATTATTGCATTTATTATTGCTTGTACTTTAAAAATTAATTTATAAGAATTAAAACTGGTGACGGTAGAGAGTAATGATACCGATGACAAGGAAAAATCGAAAGCACTTCCCAATAAATGTATGGAAGCTAGCAATTCGGAGAACAATTCTGAGAATCAACTGGAAATTTTTGAAATAAAGTTAAGGGAGGAAAATTCAGGAAGAAGCAGTGTTAACAAAAATGTAGCTGAAAATATGGGAGGAAGTTTAGATACAAGGTTAGATAATAATACTTTAGGTGCAAGCTTAGGATTGAAATGTTTAGGTAGATGTTTAGGTGAAAAGTGTTTAGGTTGTCTATTGATTTTAGAAGGTTAAATAAGGTTATGGCTAAGGATAATTACTTAAATGATGACCTTTCGATAAATTAGTTGGAAAATCGGTTTTTACAAAATTCGATTTTAAAAATGGGTACTTTCATGTATTCGTGAACAAAGATTCGGTGAAGTATACCTCGTTTACAACACCAATAGGGCAGTTTGTGTTTATACGTATG
This sequence comes from Drosophila erecta, assembly GCF_003286155.1. Classification (NCBI taxonomy): domain Eukaryota; kingdom Metazoa; phylum Arthropoda; class Insecta; order Diptera; family Drosophilidae; genus Drosophila; species Drosophila erecta. The sequence continues at coordinate 24,995 of NW_020825242.1, read as the reverse complement.
CCACTGGGATTTAAGACGGCACCTCAGGTATATCAAAGATTTGTGAACGATATTTTTTATGATATGATACGAGAAAATAAGGTTATAATATAAATGGATGATATTTTAATATTTTAATGTATAAAAGAACATTTAGAAATATTTTTTTACGTGTTTAGTAGACCAGTTGAAAATAAATTAGAACTGAGAATGGATAAATGCCAATTTCTACAAGACAAGGTAAAATATTTAGGTTTCTTATATTCGAATGGGGGAATTAAAGCTGATGAAAAAATGTTCCGGTGCCAAATAAAGTAAAAGCTGTACAAACTTCTTAGGTCTTTGTTCTTACTTAACCGTTTACTAACCGATTTACTAAGAAAGTATAGGGCTTAGGAGCGAAAGAATAAATTAGAGGAGAATCAGAGCACAAAGATCAAATTATTGAAATAGAAAAATAGAAAAATTTATAAAAACTTAGGGAAAAAGGTAGAAGGATGCCAAATAAAGGCTCAACTAAGATATGAAACTTATTACAATGCGAAAAGGAAAAATAATTTGGAATAAAGAGAAGGTGACTATGTCATGGTGAAGAATTTTGATAGTACCGCGGGAGTTAGTAAGAAGTTAATACCGAAAAGCAAAGTTCACACGCGGATCCTACCGGCTGCGCCAATTACAACTTCGCGGTTTGTTGGTTTATAAAAAAAATATTTTTTATTAATCAAAAACTTAAGCGAACGTCGGAGATAAATTCACGTCTTATACAATTGAAGTATGAATAAAATCTAAATCTAATTTGCAAAGCGAACGCTTAGCAAACCCTTGGCTAAGCTTATTTACTTCTTCATATAGAGCGTACATAGGCTCTCATTTATGTTAACGTTAATTAGGCGTTAACGTTAATCCACTCTCTTGAGTGGATTGCGCATGGATACAGAGTTTGAGCTACGTGGAAAGTTTTGACCCTTTAAGCTGTGTAAGCAGTTTTCACCCTTCTAGTGGGAATAACGAATAAGACTGCGGATGTTTATGTTAAATTGTTTACATCGGCCGAATTTGTTATTGTCACCAAGAAGTTGGGGTTCTTATGTGCTAAGGCATTCTTGGTTCTATGTTCTATTGTTGCTAAGTAAGAGAATATAAAAAGTGGCTGGTATATGTTGTAGATATATGTTGTGTGGTTGAGCATTACATATGTCACTATATATAACTAATTATATTTCCACGTGTATGTGAAGTTTAAATGGGCAGCGTCAAAAATTGTGAGCGTTCGCCACGAAGTTTTATCCGATAATGAATTAAGCTCTGGGAAGCTGCATGTTGGTGGTCGCTGTTATAGCTTTTCTTTCCCTAACTGTATAATCGTACGACCATATATTGTGTCCTGATTGGTCTAAGACAATTCTCTCGCTTTTTGTTTTACACAAAAGCTTCTATAATTTAGGGCGAGGGTGTCTTGAAGAGTTATTGCAGTGTAAAGTTAAGTTGGTCACTACAGGGTCTGGTATCAGCCTGAAGAAACCATAAACCATCTGACGCGTCTCAGAAAGCCTATGGAGCAGCGAGAGATTATTATTATTATATTAAATTGCCCTTATTGTCCGCTGGAGGAGTCTTGGCTATTTAGTTTTAACGCCGCCTAATTAGTTAACTTAATGTTTTAATTATTTGTTGATATTTTTATTCTTTTTAAAATATTTTTTGTATATTTAATTTTGGTATAGAATTAAATGTATAAATTGTGCAAGCCATTTTCTGTCTTTTGCCTTTTGAGTTTTGTATAATTATACCCGGTACTGGTAGAGTAAAAGGGTATATTAGATTCGTTGAAAAGTATGTAACAGGAAGAAGGAAACGTTTCCAACCATAGAAAGTTTATATATTCTTGATCAGGATCAATAGACGAGTCGATTTGGCCAGGTCTGTCTATCCGTATGAACGCCTCGACCTAAGGAACTACAACAGCTATAATATTGAAATTAGGCACGAAGCTTACAGAGAAAGATGCAGCGAAAGTTTGTTGTTACGAGGTTGTTGTTGTGATATTTTTTCAGTTTTTTATATACCTGGTACATCTTTATAGATATGCAAAATACTTTTTGCCACGCCCACTCTAAAGACCACTAATCGACAAAAACACATTTTTTAATAATTTTAATTTTATTATTTTTTTTTTCACTTTTTACCGATAATTCAGAAAACACTAGCTGAGTAAAGGGTATCTGATAGTCGGGGAACTGGACTACAGCATTCTATATTGTTTTTCATTTATTAATTAAATCTGAAAGATTAATTTACAGGTACGTTTCTCAGGAAAGGGTCCAATGGCTGTCGTGGACTTTATATGCCGATTCGATGCATTAGCCGGACAGAAATTGGACGGTAATGTTGAACTAGTGGTGCGCTCAAAGTGCAATTTAAGGACGACAGGAAATAGAGCAGAGTAAGCAACGCGGCAACGGATCTTCATATTTTCTACCGGGTAGTTATGATTTTTGCGGATAGATTATCGCAGCCCATTTCCGAAGGATCTATGGCTGAAACTTTACGGACCAATCTACAACTCGAAATTCAGCACGAAATTCTTTATGAGAAGGCTGGTTAGGAATCGTGACTCTTGACAGGGACTTTCATAACGCCAGGTACCTAGGCGTCAGGTTTGCAAAGTTCAAAGTCAGATCGAGTTATAATCGGAAAGCGATGAAATGTATGCAAAATTAGATTTGGCGGCCATGGATTTGCAATACTGGAACTGCCATGAAAAGGGTCACAGGTATCAGGAGTGCACTGCTGACAGACGAGTCTTTAATTATGGCTGCGGTAAACGGATACGTATAAGCCTTCATGCCAAAAATGAGCTAGTTACGCTCCAAAACACCGGCCAGGGCGTGCCACAATGGTACGCAGACAGATGGTTTCGAAATTGACGATGACCAATTAAGCGATTCCAACCCAACAATTAGCAGTGCGCCTACAAACTTCGGTTGGACCAGGTCTAACAAATCCATAATGGGGCAACTTCGGGATGTTAGTCCACATGCACATGTGCTAATGCTGGGAAAAACAGTAGTGCGTTTACTGGATTCAGGGGCATCAGCTGCATAGGTGGTAGTATGGCCGCAGGTCCAGGAACTTAAGTTAGAAACAAACCGCAGGTATCAGAACAGCCGACAGATGTACTTTCGAAACACGAATAAAATGATTAACTTCTACGTAGTTTCGTCTTAAGCAGGGGAAATCTACTATTAGATTTTTGGAAACACATTAAACTGTTGCCTGAAGCATTTTGTGGTTACAGCCGAAAATTATAAGTGCTTTCAGAAGGTAAAAGGATTAGGCAGGACCCAATTGATCACCCACAAGCTAAACTAGTAAAGCAAAAGCACTATACCGTATCGCCAGCAACAGAAAAACTGATTCACGCGTAGTGCGATAGGATGCTCAAGTTAGGGGTTATTGGTCATCCAGCGCTTGGTCCACCCCAAACCCAAGTAAAATAAGGTGACGTTAAAAAAGGTTTTGATATTTTTTCATTCTTTTATTAGTCTTGTAAATTTCTATCGATTTGCAATTGAACTTTTTGCCACAGCCTCTCTACCGCCCAAAACTGTCACGCCCGCACTCTCGCAAAAAAATATTTCTTTATTATTTTATATATCTTGAGAGAAGTCTTAAAACTCCCCACAAATCGAGGTTCAGCTAAGCAACAGGGATGAAGGCTGAAATGCGAGAGGAGTCAAGGGCAGCCAGGTCAAACGGGAAATAATGGGCCTTGGACTCCGGCGAAGCGGAGAGAAAGTTAATTAAGGGAAACGCGTTGGACCATGTACTCGAGTCGTCACAGAGGGCATAGAGGTCGAACGGTAATGGTGTGGTTTTTGGACAAGCACAAAGAGGACGTTTCATCACCGATAACTCCTCCCCGCTCAAGACGGAACGACGGCTATAATGAAGGTATGGCCGGAGTTGCGGTAGGTGTCAATGACGTGTAGTGGAAGACAATTTTATTCCTCTTCAGGGTCCAGGCGGCGATTGAAATCGATGGATATGGAGACTGGTACATAAAATAATACCTGTTTTCAATTGTAGTTAGAGCCCAGCCCCAGCCCAGTTTTGAGGGTTTTTGAATGTAATTCCTGAAGGTTGAGCGGCTCCATTGCATGTATTACTTTTAGATATTTTTCCAGGTGACATCAGCGAATGTCACCCGGTCCCGTTAGTAAAGATCTAACAATTGTCATAAGTTATTACTATCGACCCGCTGAAGGTTTCGTCCGGGATGCACTCTAATACATGATATTTTTAATGCTCTTATCTCTATGTTAATTTTAATACAAAATTGAGGTAACCCTACAATTTCGGCATTGTTAAATGGTATGGGAATTAGTCGGTACAATTGTATAATTATATACCGATAAGGTAGGAATTTTTACTTTGTACATTATTGATTTGTCCACTGAACTATTTTCTATAGACAACAATTTGTAGACCTCATAGTATTGTTATTTCATGTTTGATAGCTGAATGCTTAATTTGCTTCAATTCTCTATCAATTGTTTCCATGTTGCCACTGACTGCTTTAACTATGGTACCTAATCCGTTGATCAAACCCCCTCCTTGTTCTGTTATTACTCCTTGTGGGTATTATTGAGGATACCCTCTGCTTTACTTCTTGTATTTTTCATGTCAGGATCGTTTTCAAGTCCTTAACCTGTTGTTGCTCAGATAGGTTCGTTCATAAGTTAGTTCATATAATTTATTGGTCAACTCCTCGTAATCATCGAAGTGCTCATAACGTGCCTGATGGTAGTGAAGGCCGTTACTACTCTGGCTGTTCCTAAGTCGACCTTTATAAGGGTCTTGTTTTGTACAGTTTGTTCATTAGAAGTCGTTTGGCGTACCCTAAGGACAATCTGAAAGAAGGGGAAAAAAGGTTGGATCTACGGATCTACTTGTTAATCGGTTAATTGCGGAAGAGCGATCTTCCTAATCTTTTGTTTCTGTTTCTTTGTTTCCTGATGGTAGCATGGTTCCGTTGTCCTTTAAGGCTTTGTGCTTGCTAAACCTTTATCCTATTTTCCCTACGAAAAACAAGAGTACCGCTAGATATAGAAGAGAGTTCCTTCCTAGATTCATTCAATCGTTCTGTCCGTTTCTGTGACGAATTTACTAGTCGGCGTTTTACGTCAGAGTACAGTTCAGTTTGTAACTCATTTAGTTTTGTCAAGAAGTCGTGTTCATTGTTAATCTTAATGGTCCTTTCGAAGATGTGAGTGCTAGAGTGTACTAAGTTATTAATTTTTCTGTGAGTATCTCGTCATGTTCTAGTGATAAATTCATTTCTTTCCTTTTAAACAAGACAATTATAATAATGAGAGTAGAATGCAGTCGTTCGACAGTAGAATTACTACTCGGCTTCGTTAGAAAGTCAGCAGAAAAGACAGCCCCAGCAAATTCGGCACCCAGGTCAAGAACAATTTCCTATTGATTAAAAAAAAGGCTTGAGCAAATTTGGAGTATTTGTTAATAATCGTTAGGTTGCTATTCTTGTTAATAGTATAGACGTCCGCGTGTATAATATATAGCGATCCATTTGGTATTTCTGGTGGCTTGTGAGGCGGTTTTTGAGGGCGTCTGTGGTTTTTTAGGGTACCAAGCATCTATAGACCTTACAGAGTTGAGTGCTTGCGAAATATTTGGAATACGTTTATTGTACATTTTGAAAATTTCGTCAGTTGCCATTATGGGCTAGGGTCTTGCAATAAAAATCACCTACATCAAGGGGTAATTTGACCTGTTGTTTCGTTGTGTTGGGGCTCGATACTAAGAAGATGTTGAACTAACGGGAAATATTTAGTCGGACGAAGAAGACGACGAGTTCGAAGCTGAAATGGAGAACTTGAAGGAATTGCGCGCAGAAATTGCAAAGGCGCAAATAATGCTAGATGATTTGAATCGTCAGATTGTCGACATTGGAAATTCAGACGGCAGAGGCAAAAACGATGGCAGAGGCAACGGCAGAGAGGAAGGCAGAGGCAGCGGCAGAGGTAGCGACAGTGATGACGAAATTGAGTGGCAGAGGAATTAGAGGCAGAGATGAAATCGGCTTTTTTGCGTCGCCGGGGTTTAGCATGGCCAAAGATATTCTAACTGATTTCGGCTGTAAGGTTTCTGTGAAACGGTGGATCGAGCAGTGGGACAATATTTCGAAACTGTACAATTTGTCGGAAATGCAAGGGCGTATTTTGCTGCTCAGCAAACTTAAGGGGAATTCTATTCAGTTGCGGAAAGATACACGCGGACGCTGGAAGATTTACAACGCCGATAGAGAATTTGCTGGATTTGCTGAATCAGTTGCTGAAGTTTGTTGAAGCCAGCGTTCGGAGATATCGAGTCGAAGTCGACGTTGCGGAAAAAATTTGAAGCACCCACTTGGTCACCGAGCGAGAAATTTGGTTTATATAATTTCGAAGAAAAGTGACTAGCGCGGGATGTCGCGAGGGAGGAAGATAAATCGATGGGCTTCTGGAGGGCATCCCTTTGCGCACGCAGATAAGTATTTCAAGTTTTGACAGACTTGGAAGGATGCTTAGAGCTTTCGCGGACGTAGGCTTCCAAAAAGGCGTTAGTGATGACAAAATTGCCTGCAGTAAAGGCGGGTGCCGGGAGCAACGAGACTTGTTGAGTGCACCAAACCGAAGAGGACGACAGGCTCGTGCTACGGATGTGGAGCGGAGGATCACAGGGTTGCAAAATGACCAGAAAATAAGAAGGCGGAAAATAATTATGTAAGATTGTTTAAAATTTTGTTTGCTTAATATCCCAACCAGCCTATTATTACAGAATGTCAAATAAATTCCGAAAGCCCAGTTTCGTTTATTAAACAGTCATATGTGCCGAATAGGTTAAAGCTAGAGCCTCTAGAAGAAAGCTATTTTGCAATAAACAAGAACTTATTGAAAAGCTTTGGGAATATTATTATTGCATTTATTATTGCTTGTACTTTAAAAATTAATTTATAAGAATTAAAACTGGTGACGGTAGAGAGTAATGATACCGATGACAAGGAAAAATCGAAAGCACTTCCCAATAAATGTATGGAAGCTAGCAATTCGGAGAACAATTCTGAGAATCAACTGGAAATTTTTGAAATAAAGTTAAGGGAGGAAAATTCAGGAAGAAGCAGTGTTAACAAAAATGTAGCTGAAAATATGGGAGGAAGTTTAGATACAAGGTTAGATAATAATACTTTAGGTGCAAGCTTAGGATTGAAATGTTTAGGTAGATGTTTAGGTGAAAAGTGTTTAGGTTGTCTATTGATTTTAGAAGGTTAAATAAGGTTATGGCTAAGGATAATTACTTAAATGATGACCTTTCGATAAATTAGTTGGAAAATCGGTTTTTACAAAATTCGATTTTAAAAATGGGTACTTTCATGTATTCGTGAACAAAGATTCGGTGAAGTATACCTCGTTTACAACACCAATAGGGCAGTTTGTGTTTATACGTATGCCACTGGGATTTAAGACGGAACCTCAGGTATATCAAAGATTTGTGAACGATATTTTTTATGATATGATACGAGAAAATAAGGTTATAATATAAATGGATGATATTTTAATATTTTAATGTATAAAAGAACATTTAGAAATATTTTTTTACGTGTTTAGTAGACCAGTGGAAAATAAATTAGAACTGAGAATGGATAAATGCCAATTTCTACAAGACAAGGTAAAATATTTAGGTTTCTTATATTCGAATGGGGGAATTAAAGCTGATGAAAAAATGTTCCGGTGCCAAATAAAGTGAAAGCTGTACAAACTTCTTAGGTCTTTGTTCTTACTTAACCGTTCACTAACCGATTTACTAAGAAAGTATAGGGCTTAGGAGCGAAAGATGATATTAGAGGAGAATCAGAGCACAAAGATCAAATTATTGAAATAGAAAAATAGAAAAATTTATAAAAACTTAGGGAAAAAGGTAGAAGGATGCCAAATAAAGGCTCAACTAAGATATGAAACTTATTACAATGCGAAAAGGAAAAATAATTTGGAATAAAGAGAAGGTGACTATGTCATGGTGAAGAATTTTGATAGTACCGCGGGAGTTAGTAAGAAGTTAATACCGAAAAGCAAAGTACCATGTGACTCTCTCAAAAAGAGGCCCTCTCTAAAACGTGGGTTGAAAGAGAGCTGCCTGTGAGCAGCAGATCACTCAAAAATTAGCATTGAAATACGAAAGATGTGTGAACAAAATACAATAAATTACAGTTAGAAGTACATACAATAAAAGCTTAAACTTAATTAAACATATCTAAAAAAAATATAACTATATAAAAACTGAAGAGTAAAGTGACAGTTTCATTCGGCTACAATATAAATAATCCATGGTTTTTCGCTGAATATACTAATAAAGTAATAAATAAATATGGGTGCAAATATAAATGAGTGTTAATAAAAATTATCCTATTATCCCGCGAGCAATAATATATACTTTTATATAGATTTAATAGAAAATGAAATTAATTTAAATAAGACATTCTCAATTTTTTTTGAAGAAGAAGAATCAGGCCTTTGTCCTGACATAAATATCACACCGTAAATTATGACAATATTCAAGTATCGGAGAGACATTGAGTAGTTAGACACGAATGAATAAATCTTTAAACTTGACCTTAGCTGCACTAAAATGTTCAGGTTAAAGTTATATATTTTTTATCGCATTCTTCTTTATTTTCTTTTTTTGTTTGAGTTGTTTTTCTTTTTAATTCGAGGATGGATTTATAAAGGATGGGTAGAGTCATATACACAAAAGATCAAATTTTTCGCTCCCCATACTTAGTTCAGCTGCGATCCTCAAAGAAAGCGCTTTCCTGGAAAACTTGAGATGCTGTGAACAAAAAAATTAGAAAATAATAATTAAAATTTTTTGGGAACTGAATTGTCACTTTTTTTTGTATAAAACAAATAAAAAAAAATCGATAAATAAAAAAAAAATTATTTCTCCACTGAGATTCGGCAGCCGTGATAGACACAAAAAAGTCACTCAAACTAACAAAACCCACTCAATCACTCTCACTCACTTTGCCTCGGCTGATCATTTTCACTCAACTCCACATCGCGTGATTCTTACGTAACAAAAAAATCACAATATACACAAAATACTTTTTCTTTTTTTTAAGTTTTTCCTGGCTCCAACATTTCCCCCTTCAACATTTTAAACTTTTAGAGCACAGTTAAAATTTTTCGCATAGTCATTGACTATCGCAAACGAGATAACCGTTGACGACAAATATCCTATACCAGTAATGGATGAAATATTAGATGCTAAGCTTGGTAATTGGCAATATTTTACTATCATTGAACTAGGAAAAGGTTTGCAGAATAATCAGCAGCTAGCTCAGGAAGCAACTTACCCAAAAACTTATTCAAGGAATCGCACAAAATTCCATTACCCAATCACAAAGTCAGGGTTCCAATAACGCTCAAAATCCAGCATTAAAAAGGCAAAGACCTAGCACCAGTGGCCAATCTAAAATGGACTCTTCAGAAAATGTTCATCAACATTCCTCGGACAGCGAACAGGAACAAGATCAAGAAGAAAGAGAACAAACCCGTTCATAAATATTATTAGGAACAACATTAATATCCGTTGTGTAATAGATACCACATATTCAATAAATATATTGAAACAAAATTTCTTAAATTTTCCAATAAAAATTGCAAATTGCAAGTACATACCATTAATGGTAAAATTAAACAAAATAAAAGTTTAAATTTAAAACCATGTAAACTTTGCCCAACAAAGCAAAAATTATACATTAATGATTTTTCGAATAATTATGATATTCTATTAGGTAGAAACTTTTCAGAAGATACTAATGCCTTTATAGACTATGCAGAACAAACCATTAACTTAAATAACTTCATAATGCATTATTTGAGTAAAGAAGATTTAGATTCTGAGGATGAGACTGCATTAAAATGCCTTGATCCGCCATCGTCTAAGGATGCAGAATTTAACTTTTCGTTACAAAATAAGTTAAGCGAATTTAATGAATTCACCTTGACAATTTAAACAACAATGAGGAAATAGCCCTCACAAAGGTTTTGCATGAGTTTAAAGACGCTCAGTACAGGGAGGGTGAAAATTTGACCATCACTAGTAATGTAAAACATTCAATAAATACAAAACATGAGGACCCAATATATAAAAGGCCTTTTAAATACCCCCAATGTTTCGATGAAGAAGTCGAAAAACAAATGAAAGACATGATGAAACAAGGCATCATATGAAAGTCCAAGTCTATTGCTCTCATAAATATGACCCAAATGCGTAGTACCAAAAAAAGAAGACGGGAAAGGCAAAATTTCGAATAGTCATTGACTATCGCAACATCAACAAGATAACCGCTGATGACAAATACCCTATACTGGTAATTGATGAAATATTAGACAAGCTTGGTATTTCTCTACTATTTTACCTAACAAAAGGTTTTCATCAAATACAATTGGTTGAAAATTTAATAACGAACACAGCTTTTTCCACTGCCATTTGGTTAAATAAATTCACCTACAACTTTTCGGCGTTGTATGTCTCGTGTACATGGACGACAAAATTGTGTGCTTCACTTCATTGGAAGAGCACATATTGTTCTTGCGAAAGGTATTTTTTAAGTTTAGAGAAGCAAACTTAATGCTACAACTGGATAAATGCGAATTTTAACAGATGGTATAATCATGTCTATTTCTCTGCTGTTTTTTATTTCCAACTTCGCAAAAATAGAAAACCACTAACATTAAGATTAAAAAAAGGCAATAATTAACATTAAAGATACAGACTATAACTGAACTTTTGAAAAACTAAAACTCTTAATAACGTCCCATCCAATACTCACACATCCTGACTTTAAAACACCTTTTTCAGTAACTAATGACGGCAGCATTTTTCTGTAGGTGCGGTTCGAGATCTTAAGCGATCACAAGCCGTTTGTATGGCTCGATTCAATGAAGGAACCAAATATGAAATTTCAAAGGTGCAAAATCAGATTAAATGAATTTGTTTACCACATAAAATATCTCCCAGGTATAGAAAATCATGTAGCCGATGCGTAAAGAGTAAAAATTGAAGAAAATCTCTTAGGAGAAATTTATTGTGAAATCTCGTTACCAACACAAGCTACTATTCATAGCGCTCAAGAAGGCAACCAATCCTATATTTCCCTAACGGAAAAACCAATAAATTACTAGGCAATAGAATTTAGTAAAGATAATAATAATAATAATAATACAGAAATACTAAAATTCTTCCACAAACAAAACTTAAAATTTATTATGAAGAAATAAGGAATGCCTATGCTAAGGAATTAATAAAAGAATATTTGTGCCCAAAGAAAAGCATAATTTACTTGAACTACTATTTATCCAACTACTTAAAAGTTAAATATCTATTTTGAATATTTTGAATTTAAAGAAATAACAATACAAATCCACAAAGAACTTTTACATCCAGGAACAGTGACACACAAATTAACATTTTTAATTCCTACCCAGATTACTACCCAGATTACTTACCCAGAATGTGTATAATGTAACATGTGCAAAACAGAACATAGAGACACTAAACTAAACTAGTTATGAATTAACTACAGAAATTTTCAATTACAGAGAAAAATATTAATCGACAATAAAACATTTTTGTCATGCATTGACAAAAGTTTATTCATTATACAAATTATTTATTAATAATTAATAATAATTAATTAATATAATAATAATTAATTAATAATCCCTGATTCATATAATTAATATCATTAGTTAAGAGTAAAACTAGTAAGAAAACAGATCAAATAAAACAAACAGATGACAAAAATTACAATATAACTAATAGAGGAAGAAAAATTAAATAAATATCTAAATTCAAGAAACAAAAGAAAATTCATAAAAGTAAATACAATTAAATAAGTAAAGTAATTAAAAAAGAAAAGAAAATAATTAAACAGCTAATCACAATAACCTTTATAATATGTTTTGTCCGAATTGTCCGTGGTCAAAACCTAGAATTGAACCCAATAAAGGCTAGAAATGAATACCTTATATTTAACATATGTACAATTAATATACCTTTTAACTATGAATATCCTTATTTGTCCGTAAATTTAACAAAAACTCAAAAAACTCAAAAACTCAAGTGTACAGATTGTAAGTATAAATGAATTCCAAGGAAAATATTTGTTAAATATAAAAACGAAAATTCCATACAGATAGAACAAACAAATAATACACCAGCGAAACTCTAGAACATACATAGAATATAGAAGAGAGCCATTTACGATTTTGTTTTGAAATTTGAGTTTTAGTTGAAACTTAAAACTTCTGTTTTCGAGGGTTTCTGTTTTCGAGGTTTATGAGGGTTTAGGCAAGAAATGCTTAGATTAGGCAATAGATGTTTAGTCTACCAGCTGATAGACTACAGTTACATCCTGTATTCATATCACAGTCTGGTTCTTATCTGGTATTGATTCGGTAAATATAAATTAATGTGTTCCTCCGTCGGGATGTGTCCGGTGGTCTCCAGGCGGTGGGGATCTGGTGCTGGCTGCTACCAGGGATAATATCTTCTTATGAAGTTTATGTTGGAGGGCGTGACTTTGCCCTCTTTGTCGATCGCTGGCCTTTTGGCTCAGCGAGAATGTTCAAATAATAAAATGATATTTTACGGCTGCGAGCCGGAGTGAATAGCTGCTCTTTATTAAAGCTCTGGCTTAAGACTAAATACAAAAGAATATGAAAATGTAAATCTACTGTGGCTCCAATGCATCACGCCATAAAGCCATGGTCGGCAAGCCGACTCAGCATTTATGCAACATAGCTCGGTACCCCGGATAAGGGGTGTCCGATTGCGGTTGCTGACCGTTCGTGGCGCAGAGCGCTGAACTCAGTTTGGGCGCGTCAGCATTGTTTATATTAATTAATTTGGTATATGTGTGCTCTTAATAGTGTGTGCTCTTAGTTGTTAACTACTCCCCCCCTAAGATTATGACCGTCCTCGGTTATGTTGAGTTTATCGATGGTTTGTTGAATCTCAGCGGAGGCTCGCCGTTTCCTTAATGCCAGAAAAAGGATAAGCGAACCAATCAGTCCAACGTTGAGGACTACTCCAGCCACGAACCAAAGTTTGGGGGAACCCGCGGCGTCAACCTCGTCTTTGAATCCTTGGATAAAGCGCAGGTTGTCGTTGTTCATGCGGTGAAGCAAAGGCATGCTAAGTTCCGGGTCGTGGCCGACGATGTTCAGTAGCGGCGATCTTGCTACGCCAGGCTGCTTGTTTATTGCCTTACGGAGGTTTACGATCTCCGTACCGTTGATAGTAGCTGATTGTTCGAATGTAATTAGATGCGTCCCCTTGACGAGCACCTCTGGGCCTCCATCCGTGCTGACGCGGGCTGTTGCCTCGTTGATGATAACTATGCCGTCATCTATAGGCATTACTGCCCTAAGGTGGTTGGATTGCGTGTGGCATTGGGCAGTATTTCCCGCATGGAGTGAGCGGGCGCAGGTATCGCGTCGCGACCGCTCGCAGAAAGTGTCGTGCGTGGTCTCCACGCACTCGGTGACCGAAAAGGTGTCTTCCTCACACTCCGCTAAGGTGTCTTCATCGAGTCGCAGGATTGTCTGATAGTGTGATACTGGGTATACGAGGACCTTCTTACATTTTACCTTCACCCTGGGATAGGCTATTAGTATGTGAATAATGCTGTCGGACTGAAGAACCCTAATTTTAGAGGCTTCTAATAAGCTAACTATTGGAGTGTTTTGTTCAATTAATGAGCTCAAATCGGCATGATTAAGGATTGTGGGATTTACTATGTTAGCTTTAGCCAATGTTATTGTTAGAATTAAATTTTGGATTTCTGTTGCCAGCATTCTATTCCTCGCTAGCAATGCCTCGTACAGATGCGGGGTGTCGACCAAGTCGTTGTTTCGGGCTTTAATAATTCTGTTAACGGTGTCGGTAAGTTTGTTTATTTGTATTTGGGTTTCGGAATTTATATTTATTTGCCTGGAGTTGGAATCTACCAGCTGAGCTTCGGTCATTTTGATCTTTAGAAAATCTGAGGCGTCGGGAGTTCCCGCAACTACCTTAAGAGCTGTACCCAGGAAGTCTAAGCTTCTAGCGATACGGTGGTGTATTTTTAAAACGGACAACAAGTTTACCAGGTGATCTGTATCAACGTCTAACAACTTGCGCATATGCGACTGTGGAAAGGAAGCGGACAATTTCTTTGTTTCATCTACCATGTAAATATAATCAGACAGGTTGCTCGAATGCCTCAGGCAGTTACGATGTTCGAACACCAGTACATCTCCATCTACGACGGGAATGTACTTGGCGTGGGAAAAGTCGGTAATCCGTGCATTTGCCACTGCCAGGATGATGAGTGTTACGAGGGCGAACCTGCAAACCAAACGTAGAATGAGACCACGGCATATTTACATAAATCTGGCTTACAATTAGGAATAGGAAAATAAAAGTGGGAATTTTTTATTTGAGGTTGTCCTTGTGGACCACCCTCCCCTTAATAAGAACAGACGTTCCCAGGTCTGCTTGCACTTTTTGTTCTGTGCATAACGGGGTTAGCTTGTTTCCTAACCTTCTGTTGTTTTTAACAAAAACCTCGTCTCCTACCTCAAAGACACGGTTTTGCCTAGCTGGGTTGCATCTTTCGATGTTATTTTTCTGGGCCTTTACCAGCTTGTCTTTGATGCCTAGGCAGCGATCATCGGAACCCGAGTGGAGGATCTCGACCGGTTTCTCCTGAGTGACAGAATGTAGGGTCTTATTATATTCTATCGTTGCCCTCAAGATTAATTCTGTCGTATCGCTAATCTTTTTGTCTAGTTTAAGACACCTGGCGATCTCTGACAAGGTGCTGTGGAATCGTTCCACCTGGCCGTTTGACGAGCTATGCAGCGGGGCCGCGTTGACAATGTCAATGTGGTAGCTGTTCTTAAGTAACGAGGTAATAGTCTCTGAATTGAAGGCGGCTTCGTTGTCGCAATATATTGTCTTGATTTTGGGGAACAAATTTACGAGTTGAAGTAGGGGCCCTGTGACGTCCACTATTGTTCTGGACAGCACTGGTTGCACTACTGCAAACTTTGAGAACTTGTCAATGCACGTTAAGAATTGCTTCTTATCGGTCGAAAAGATATCAATGTGCAGCATTTCGCCGGTATAGCTAGGAATAGGTGTTTCCCCGAGCTCCTGTTTCTTAGGGTGCCTGTCATATTTGGCTTTGGTGCATATCTTACAATTTGCAACTACTTCCTTTGCCAGGCTGCTCATTTTGGGGAAATAGTAATCGCGGAGGATTTGCTTGGTATTCTCCTGCGCTGCCCTGTGTGCACGATTGTGCTCTGTCGTGACAATTTCCAACTGCTCATTTCGATTGGTAACGTCTATTACAATATTTTTACAGTATCGAAACTGCGTAGCCGGGAAATGAACAATTAGGTCGTGTTGAAAACTTGCCAGGGTGGGTAGATCGCAGTGTATCGCATTCACGACATCGGGGTTCACGACCTCCTTTAGCATTTCCAAAATGGTGCTTTTGTCGGCGAAATTGATTAAGTGGCGAGTTTTACTACGAAACAACACCAAGCTTCGCTTTAGTCGGAAACGTGCTTCTTCTAGAACAATTTGGTTTCTGAAGCAGTTCACTGGCTGGTCTGTTGCTTCGACCGTGTAGGTCAGTGACAGCTCGCTGTGAATAGTCGCAGCGTCTGACGGAGGCTCACTTTGTAAGGCATTAATGTTCTGCCTGGAAAGAGCGTCTGCCACATGGTTGTCTTTTCCCGGTTTGTAGTGGATTTTTGCGTTATGATCATCGATATACGCTTTCCATCTTTTTATTTTCGGATTTGGATTCCGATCGGATACCGCGAATGTCAACGGTTGGTGGTCCGTATAAATGTTAATATCGCGAGTGCCATACAGGTAGTGTTGCAACTTGCCTAAGGCCCACACTATGGCCAACAATTCTCTTTCATTCGTGGCGTAGTGTGACTCGCTTTCTTTGAGGGTCCTAGAGATCATAGTGATGGGTCTTTTATCTTGCGATAGGACTGCACCGATACCGTTTGCGGAAGCGTCCGTCGTTAGATCGAATGGCTTCCTGAAATCAGGGTATCTGAGAATTACATCTTCAGAAGCCAAGACATTTCTCAGCCTCTCGAATGCATCTCTCTGCAAATCACCGAACTCGATGGGAGTCTTCCTGGACATGTGCTTGCTGATGGAGCCGTTTTCTCCTTTCATCAAGCTCGTCAACGGTCTAGCGATCGCCGCAAAGTCCTTAACGAAGCAGCGGTAATAACTGGCCAGACCCAAAAATGACCTTAGCTCATACAAATTTGTAGGCTCTGGGTATTCCTTTATGGCCTTTACCTTTTCTGGGTCGGTTTTTGCACCTCCATTGGTGACAATAAATCCAAGGTACTCAACGCTTTGCTTAAAAAAGTGCGTCTTCTCGTTGGACACCTTCATGTTGGCATCACACAGGCTTTTTAAGACCCAATCTATGTGCTTAACATGGTCGTTTTCATTTTCAGAAAAAATAATGACGTCATCTACATAAACGTAGCATGACTTGCCAATTTGTTCCCGTAGGATATCGTCGATCGCTCTTTGGAAGATGCTTCCCGCATTCTTCAATCCGAACGGTAATCGACAAAATTCATACTTTCCGCCGTTCACCGAAAAGGAGGTCTTTTCACGGTCATGTTCGGCCAAGTATATCTGGTGGTAGCCGGACTTCAAATCTAACGTTGTGAAGTACTTGGCTTTTCCTAAATTTGCCAGTATCATGGGGATGTTTGGCATTGGGTACTTATCAGCGATGGTTTTTTCGTTAAGTTTCCTAAAGTCTATAACCAAACGCTTATTTTTGTTCCCCTGTTCGTCATGGCCTTTTTTGTCAACAACCCATGTTGGATTGTTGTACGGCGACCTTGAGGTTCTAATAATGCCTTTCTGCAGTAAGTCTGCGATTTCTCGCTTAACAAACTCAGAGACACCCATGGGGTGCGGGTATAATTTGGAATATACCGGCTTATCATCGCTAGTGCGAATTGTGGCAACAACAGAAGTATTAAACGGCAGTGCCTCGTTAGAGGCTGAAAATGCCTTAGATCTGTTTGCGATCATGGCTGTAAACTCAGTTTTTACAGATTCTGGCACCGTAGCGTCATTCACGTTAGTGAAATTTACCTCGTCGCAACTATGATGCTGTAGCTCTTCAACAACAGAACCATAGTTGATTGTGCCTTTTTCTGTGTCTAGCTTTGCTCCAACTTGAGCTAGAAAATCAAATCCAATAATGCCATCGAAAAGTGTTAACGTGTCCAAAAGGAAAAAATCCGCTGTTTTCCCGAAAATGTTAATTAAACATTTCTGTTTAACTGTGTTAGAACCGTGGATGGAACTAACTGTGAAAGGGGAATTGACCGGCACCACATTTTTTAGCTCCTTTACGGGCTTGATGTAGTTTTTCGCCGCCCCTGTGTCTATTAAAATTTTTAATTTCCTCCCATGGAACTGGCGTTCAATGAACGGCAGTCGGGAGCGCTCCCTAAAAAATTGATCTGATCATTTTCATCAGACTCGTCATCTATCTCGGTAACGGCCGCTGCGGCCGCGCCATCATATTCGCTGTCGTTTTTATCATCAGCCTGTTGGATGGTGTTCTGCACCCTCTGACGCCTTTGACCAGTCATGCGTGCGGAGCCGAATCTCTTCTGGCCCCGAGCACCCTCGGCCTTGACGCTAGCAGGCTGACCGCTTCCGAAGGAGGTCGGTTGCCTATGTTGGGTTACAGTGGAGCCTAACTCCATAGGCTCAGGTGATTGATTCCGATAGTTGTTATTACTCTGGGCAGAATTATTTTGTCTACCCTGTTTCTTGTAAAAATGAGGGTTTTTCCCTTGGCTGTCCTCGGCCCTGCTATATCTCCCACGCGGTTCCCTTGAGTGGTTCCGATCTTTTCGGTGCTCATAGGTGATTGCTTTGTCCTCTAGAGCCTTCGCGTATGTAGCGGCAAAGTTAGTGCGTTCTATGGTAGCCTCGGATTCCCTAGCCAAAGCTAAAGCTGAGGGCAAATCCTTGGGTTGCGCCGGCAAGACTATGGCCCTCAAGGGCTTCCTTAGACCGGCAATGAACGCGTGGAGAGCATCCTCTCTAACTTCGTTATTAAAAAGAATAGCACTGTCCGGTTCGTGAGTCATAACTATCTTGTTTGTTATTAATGTCAACCGTTTCTCTACATCGTCGTAATATTGCATGAGGCTAAGCTCCCCTTGCCTAACTGTGTCGAGTCCTTGCCTAAGTACACGCAGCGACGTTTTGTCCGCGTAGGTGCAGTCTAGTCGAGCAATAATGGCATCGAAATTTAGGACTGTGTTATGGGCAACTAGCAGCCCTCTTGCTGGCCCCCTAATTTTGTTTCTGATAATCGAAACGGCCTGGTAATGCGCCTCGCTACCATTATACCGCTTGAAGATCTCGTATGCGTCCACGGCTGACTGCCGCCATGACACATAGTCATCCTGCTCTCCCGAAAATTCTGGCATTGTTTTCACAATGTCAAGCTTGATGTCGCACCGTACTTCAGGGCCTGCGGTTATTTTTTGGTATGTCTCTACTTGTGGTGCTTCCACACGCAAGTGTTGCATCTGTTGTTTTACCTCATCTAATTGAGCCTGGAAATCCCTCTTAAGTCTGTTTTCCTGCTCAGTCAAAGCCTGGTTAACGGCTCCCGCTATAATAGCTTGAAGCTGTGCGGCGTCCATGGCTGCAGTGCTATTTGTAGTATTCGGACAAAAACCTACGGGCTCTAAATCAAACTCGTCGTCACTATCGCGCTCGACTTTTATGTCTCTATAACCCGTCCAACTCATTTATTGGTTGACACCACGCAATTTAATTCTTTCCGAACACGGTTGATCGGCCATACGAGGCGCGATATTTGCACACGCGAGAAATAGAAGGCGACACAAAGGAAAAAGAAATTTTTTCCCTACAAACAACAAGGAAAAGGTATGCGCAGAAGAAATAATTATTTCTTATTAATTCGTTTGGGCAGTAGTTCAAAGTAACCTAGGGTATGCTGTAGAATTTACGCTTGGTAAAAGTATGCAATTGAAAAATAATGCTCCCTAAAAGCATGCAAAAAAAATGGCTGTTAGCTTTTTTTTTTATTTATTTAATACTCCACACTAAATTCTTAAGGTTGCCGAGTGACTTCATTAATCAAACTTACATGGCTTGTATTCTCAACTAAGTGTTATGTTAAGATATAACTAGGTGCAGGTTCTAATGCACGTCGGGCGCCAATTAATGTGTTCCTCCGTCGGGATGTGTCCGGTGGTCTCCAGGCGGTGGGGATCTGGTGCTGGCTGCTACCAGGGATAATATCTTCTTATGAAGTTTATGTTGGAGGGCGTGACTTTGCCCTCTTTGTCGATCGCTGGCCTTTTGGCTCAGCGAGAATGTTCAAATAATAAAATGATATTTTACGGCTGCGAGCCGGAGTGAATAGCTGCTCTTTATTAAAGCTCTGGCTTAAGACTAAATACAAAAGAATATGAAAATGTAAATCTACTGTGGCTCCAATGCATCACGCCATAAAGCCATGGTCGGCAAGCCGACTCAGCATTTATGCAACATAGCTCGGTACCCCGGATAAGGGGTGTCCGATTGCGGTTGCTGACCGTTCGTGGCGCAGAGCGCTGAACTCAGTTTGGGCGCGTCAGCATTGTTTATATTAATTAATTTGGTATATGTGTGCTCTTAATAGTGTGTGCTCTTAGTTGTTAACTTATACGGTAGTGTAGGGTGTGTTAGTTATAACTGTGATTATGCTATGTAGCCATATAAGTAGCCATAAGTCTAAGGGACTTGAGGATATGTCACTTAAATTTGGATATATCATTATATTATATTGAATGCGCTTTCTTACATGGGTTTGAAAGTTTTTATGAGTTTTAGTTACACTGAGTTTGCTTTTCTTTGATTAATCCAAATATGCACTTGTCAAATATTATTTTCTCCTTATCCTTATGGTATACTTGATTATTGAAAAACTCATTTAAAACTCATAAATTATTTTTTCATTTAGAATGTTACAATGTTCATATGTTCACTACTTGATGGATGGGAACTTTTAAGATTTCGCTTGGAACATGGGAAATAATTAGAATTTCGTTCGTATCTGTTTTAAGCTAAGTTGATGTTTTAATCCTTAACATTTTGTCCGAGTTTACTTGTTTCAAGTAATCATGTTTTAACAGTTTCGGTTTAAAGATCCCCAGCCTAGTTAACTGAATACCTAATTCGATATCCTCTATTCAATCTGTCAATTGCTTTAAATTAAATATCAATATCGCGATCTGTTGGTTCTTTTCTTTCTCCACTCTGAGCTTGTTAATAATGTTCATGGTTTTTCACTGAACTTTTTGAATTGTTCACTGAACAATTGAGAAATTTTATTGTTTCCGTCTATAAATATTTCCTTGTTATTAATATATTAATATATTATATTATTATATTATTATATTATATTATTAATATATATTAATATTATTATTATAATCAATAATATTATTAATAAAATATTTGGTTCTATAAAATTTATTGGAAGATTTTTGTATGTATGTATTTTAGTGTATTTTCATTCTATTTTCTCTTTTTTAATAATTGTAATAATATACAGTATCTTCGTGTAGGTAATATCTTTTGGCTAAATTTTCTGTCAGTATGTTCTTAATACCGTCTGGAATGATTTCAAAAATGGGTGTTTTAGTTATGCTTGTGTTAATGTGAGAAATGATTAAAATTTTATTTGATTAGGTTTTAATGTTGATGTTTTGACTTTCAACAACCTCTCAGAGTTCACATGCTTTAAATAATCATTTTTTTTGTAATTTTGGGTTGAATATACCGAGTAGAGTTAATTGCATTCATATTTCTATGTCTTCTATATATTCTGTAAAATGTTGTTGCCTTTTCCCTTAATTCGTTTATTAAATCTATCCCGCTGGTTATTTTGGAAGGTCTTTTCAGATAAATTATTAATATATTGTTCACGCTCATCTTTATCGATCTGGTCTAAGGTTCTGAATAAGTATATAAGTTAACTCATATAGAGTTCCAATCAATAAAAAAATATATTTCTTTATTTGATGTTGTGACCATAAGGGTTTTTTATTTATTGAATGCAAAAACAGAACTAATTTTAGTTTCACAAATTTGTCCCTACCTAACTTCGCCTGCCCACCTATGCTGATGACGTCGGTGCTGCTCTGCTCACGGAAGTTGGGCAGACGCTACGTCTGCACATTTATGTTGTGCAGGTACAGCGTTTGTTCCGCGACCGGACGCACGTGCGACCCCACGAGTGTTCCGCAAGCGGATACGCGTGCAGCTCCAAATGTTCTTATTCAAACATTTATGGTGTTAACTCTTCCACCTTCAAAAACGAACGTCCCTGTTCGTTCTGGTCGGGTACGTTGATTATGACAGAAGTTTCGGCAATGTTGATCTTTCCCCTCTTCTTGATCGTCATTCTGATTAGGGCCAAGATGATAATGATGGTAATAACGCCTCCAAAAGATATGTCGACCAAGTGTGATGTCGTCTTCAGTAAACTTATCGTCTTGATGTTTTAATTTAATTCTTTCATCAGCTCCAATGATAATTTCTCTTCGACTTGGGTGATGGCCACTTAAGTTTGCAAGATTGCTGGCATTGGCTTGGCATCTTTTCCTTCGAACATTTTTCCTTCGAACTATGGTGAAATTGTTGTAGGTTACGAGGAACGTACCGTTAAGGTTGGTGGTCGTCCCGTCTATATTTATTGTGCCCGTGAAGCTGTTCAGCAGGATGGTCCCTGGTAGTAACTCTTCCACCTGTGGGACGTGTTGGTTATTTGTTCTGGTGCAGTTGGCAGGTTTCCCTTTTAGTAAGTTTGGTAGGCAGGGCGAATTGCTTATTTCTCTTATAATTCTTTGTTTACATATGGTTCTTTCATTGTATTTATTACAATTTACAATTTTTGAGAAAATGTTTTCCTTACATTTAATTATATTTTCCCTTCCAATTTATTGACATATTGTTCGATTCTAACTGGCATCGGAATTTGTTAGAGGAATTTTTATGACGTATATTAACATTAGACCATTACTCGCTATACTTATCTCCGCTATATGCAGTGCTTCTTCGAAATTGACATATGGCATTTGATCTGTTTCTAGTACCTTCTTTATCTGTCTAGTTTCCTCATCGCCTAATATCAGAGGACTGGTTATTTCGGCTTTTGCCCATTGTACTGCATGGTTGAGATTCAGCATTTCTTTCTTGAGCATTTGGGTCTGGAACATAATGGTGGTGCTTATGTCTCTTTGTGCATTTCCCTTATTTTATACTGTTGGTAATGCTATTGGTAACCTGAGTAATGTTATTTATCTTTTCTATTATAGCTCTTTTTAAAATGACTTGGTTATTATTGTTTGTCAATACTTCGTTAATCTTCCTGTATTATACCGAAATGCCTGCTATCTGGAGATCCGGATAACCATTTCCATGCGCTACCTAACATTTCGATGTGCCTTTTCTTCTTATTCTTAACTCTTAGATTGTCGAATAATGTTTGGGATTTCTTAACTTCCTCCATGATAAACGGTAATATTGGGTCATATGATTATAGTTTTATTCTTGCTGTGGCGTTGATTTTTTCAAGAGTGTTCTGGTATTGTTCGAGGTCAATCAATTGAATTAAATCTTTCTCCTGTTTATTTATTATTTTTTCAATGGTTTCTTGCCTTTCTGATTGCTTGGTTAGGATCATTTGCTACCTTCCTACCAAAAAATAGATCGACTGGTTTTCTGTTAGTAGTAGAGTGAATGGAGTAGTTGTATTTAATTATAGATCTGCCGATAAGATCTCTTATGGAGCTATGGATTTTTTCTGCCTTTTGACATCTCATGATTTCAGTTAGGTTTGAATGGAAACATTCGATTTGTCCGTTTGCCGCGGTATGGAAGGGTGGAGTTTTGAACACTTCTATATTATATTTCTCCTGCACCATTCTCATTATTGGACCTGAACTAAGCGATTTTTCGTTATCTATTACCACAATTTTTGGTATACCAAAATTCATTAGTACTTCCTCTAGAGGTTGTTTTACATGTTGGGACGCTCTAGATTATATTTTTTTCGCTTGCGCGTATTTAGAAAATTTATCAATCGCGGTTAGGACAACTTGTTTACAGGTCAAGTACAGGTCGATGTGGACAATATGACCCTGATATTGGGGTATAGGTGTTCTCTGTATTTCGGGTTTATTCGGATGTCTCTCGTATTTGTGTTCTTTACAGATGCTGCATTCGATTTTCTTTATTTTAGCTCTCATTTGTGGGAAATAAAAGTTTTCTAATATTTGCTGATTATTTTCTTTTGCGCTACGATGAGCTCTTTTGTGTTCGGTTATCAATTTTCGATTCTGTTTTCCTGATCCGTTTCGTCCGTCAGGTCAGTTACTATTTTTGATGAAAATCTGGCCCTGAATTTACTAAAATGCTGTCGGTATATTTCCTGTAGGAGGCCTAAAGTGCGTTCGTCCGAGTGAAGTCCATTTATAACAGAAGGGTTTAATCGTTTTTTTAAGATTTCAACGAGTTTTTCCACATCGAATGAGAGTTCCTTATGGTATGTCGATGATAGCTTGGAAAAATTAATTCAAATTTATAAGAGGCCTGGTTTACTATTTTCAGTATTATTTTATTCTTAAAGACGTTTAGTGGCTCCGTAGCCATTGGAATTAGTCTTTCTGGCAAGCTGTTACTACTGCGGACTGTTGCGGTGAGGGTGTTTATTTCATCGTTTGTTGCTGCTACTACGTTTGATTTTCTTGGCTTGTGTAAAAGTTCATGATTATATTCTTCAAGGATTGCTTTCCAGCGCTTCATTTGGTCATTCGTGATTCGTGGTCTGTAAAATTCTTTACTTTAGTGGAACCGTAAAGGTAATTGCGGAGTGTCTGTACCGCCCATATGATGGCAATCATCTCTTTTTTGTTAGGAGCGTAGTGCTCCTCGGCTTTACTCAGAGTTCTTGAAATAAACATTATAGGACTTCTTGGGACAATACTGCTCCTATTGCATAGTCTGAGGCGTCCGTTGTCAGTTGAAATTCATTTTAGCCAGTTTTGCGTAGTCTTTTATGAAACGCCGATAAAACCCTGAAAGTCACAAAAAGGATCGAAGGTCTTTATGTGTCTTGGGAATAGGGAATTCTGCGATAGCTCTTACTTGTTCTGGATTTGTTTCAATTCCACCGTCTGCTATCAAAGATCCCAGGAATTCTACCTGTTTTTTGAAAGATTCGCACTTGTCCAACTGAACCTTCATATTTGCCTCTTCTAAAGTTCGGAAAATTTTACTAATGTTGCTTGCATGCTGTTCTTCTGTTTTGCTAAATATGATGATGTCGTCTATAAAGACGAAGCATCTTACACCGAAGTTGTCTCCAAGTTTATCGTCTAGTGCCCTCTGAAATATAGAGGGGGCGTTTTTGAGCCCAAATGGTAATCTCGTAAACTCATATTTACCCTGATTCACTTGAAAAGCAGTTTACTCTATGTCGGATTCCCTTAGGGGAATCTGATGAAACCGCGTTTTAAATTTATAACGGAAAAGAACCTGTTATTCCTAACTGTGCAAGATCAAAATTAATGTCTGGGATCGGGTACCTATCGGGAATGGTGAATTGGGAATCACCATTCGGAATTTTTTTGGCCCGATGCATCTACCTACTTAGGTAGGATCCATATCGGAGTTGTAGGGCGATCTTGAGGGTCTTATGAGTCCATTTTCGAGTAGCTCCTGTATTTGTTTCCCTACTTCTTTCCTGAGTGCTTCTGGAAAGGATAGTGTCTTGAATAGATAGGGTCGGTGTT